>NC_133621.1:131553808-131676308 GCF_048593235.1 Sminthopsis crassicaudata | reverse complement strand
AAATTCTTTTCTTCTCTCCTGTCTCTCTTGTACCTCTTGAGAAGGCACCCAATTGCCCAATTTTAAAGCTGAAGAAACTGAGGTATAGAGAAATTAAATGTCAGACCTAAGTTCATTCATATAGTAAGTGTCTGAAGCAGGTCTTGCCAACTCCAAATTTAGTGTCCTATTCAATTCATTCTGCTGCCTCTCAACACTCAACTTCCAGTTAAAAGACTACAGAATATGGGTTCAAAATAGATCCCAAATCATTGTCAAAATAAAATAATTTAAATTGTTCTTGAAGATAAATGTATCTTGAAGATAATCAATCCTACTTTTGGCCTAGTTTCTTTCTTGTGATGATGATACTATTGTTATCCTAATAGTAAAGCACCCACTTTGATTTTTTAAAAGATGGATCTGTATTTTTTTTTCCTAGTCTCTCTTTTGTCAGAAAGCATGGCCAATAACTGTCTGATTGAAATTCTTAATCTATCCAAGGAATAAAGTAAAATCAAATAATGTGAGGTGGGGTCAAAGTTTTGATGTTCTCTTTAGCAATAATGTTCAAACTAATTATCTCTTGCAGAATTATAGAATTTTAGAAATGGAAAGGACCTTAGTGATCATCTGTTTCAACTTCATTTTATAATTGATCCAGAGGCTAAGTAATATTGCCCAAGATGTAGTAGAAAGATTTGTTTATTGGGATTTAGGATATCTGGGTTTGATTTCAAGATTTACCTTGCTGATGGAATAACTTTTCTGTCCCTCAGGATCCATATGTATAAAATGGAGAAAATGCTCTTCATCTTTTACCTTCCTCCCAGGACTGAAAAAAATGAGAGAAATGTATATTAAATGCTTGGTGCTGCTCAGAAGTTATGCATGGTAGAAAATCTCAAGCTATGATTACTGTCATGATTATTGTAACATCATTGTGTGAGGATATGCCCATTTTTGTAAAGCAGGAAATGAGATTTAGCAAATCTATCTAGTGTCACAAAGAAAACATATTGTATAATCCAATATAGACATTTATAAATTTGGAAGATCACAGTAGGGGCCTTAGGCTATCATGTGAATGACAGCAGTGGGATTTGATGATTGACCTGGCACCCTAAATTGAGTTGTCACTGCGAATTTGTGGGAGAGACCCTATATAAATGAGGGTAAACAAGGACTTTTAAACATCTTGTCACTTACCAGCCATTTTTACCAGCATTTTGAATTTGTCAATGTGACTGTTGAATTCTTCCTCTTCCCCTTGTCCCCGCTACATCTGCTCTTGCCTTATATTTTTAAAAAATTGTTTTCAACAGCAGTTATTGGCTATTGGACTTTGTATGATAATGCTTCCCTTTTTTCCTAGGATGAATCATTTGAACACAGAACTGCCGAACAGAAACTGGCTTGGAGTGATGAATTGTGATTGGCATTGGCAGTTGTACATTCTTAAGGGGGTAGATTAATACATATAAACCATTCAGCTTAGCTGAAACTACTGTTCAGCGTTGTAAACTGCCAACTTTATCTTCTTTAAGCAAAAAAATACAGTTTTTCTTCCCAACAAAGACTTTTTATAAAAGCAATAAGGTAACTGCATGAAGTGTGCTTATCATGATATAATCACACCCCAGGGGGAATGAGAGGTGCTCCACTGCACCTCCTGCTTTGTAATGACCCAGGGGTGTGATTATCTTATGATAACCACACTCCCTGTCATGCCTTATTGCTTATATATTCCACATGTCATAATGAATCCTGAAGCACTTTCTAGGTCTCGTAGCAAAGGCAATGACTTTGAAGTACAGGAAGTAGCCAGATTTTCTGGGTACACACAGATTAATATTGTATACATTAGGGGAATTACGAATGACTACTTTTAAGTGCTAGCCAAGCCACACATATTGGGGAAATTGAGATTTTGTGCTTTGAAAAATCTTCTTTTGGCTACTTCTCTCCCCCCTCCCCAAGTTTGTCTCTACTATCATTCTGGTGGCTGCTAAATTATTCTATCTCTTCAAGTTACATTACTGAAGCCCAGGACCACCAGGGAAATAACATCTATGGCATAATTATCTTGCCGTTCCCCGGTATGATGTTTTGGTATGAAAATCAGAGGATGATAATCTATCCACTCCAAAAATTGGCTTCATTTGATTTTAAGTGCCCATTATTCAAGAATTACAACCATTCTAGTTACTGATTTCTAGATCTTTAGGTATAATGTTTGAGGGAGGGACATTGAGAAAATGTTTTAATTTATTCCACACAATAAAGGGCCCTTTGTCTCTTTAGATGGTGAAGTTGTTCCATTAGTTTCAGTAATATTGTAGACTTTATATTATTTGGAGATGATAATTTAGCTTTAAGATTCTACATAGAGACTGATAATATATTCAAATTAAAATGAGTGGGGTTAATAGTAGACCTATAGGGAAGCAGGAAGATCAAGAGGAAGAGACTTCTGAATCCAGAATGAGGCTTTGATATAATAATAAGACAACAAGGTAATAAACTAAGCAATTATCTTTGATGCAACTTGCCCTATTATCATACCACAGAGTGAATCTGTACCTCAGGGATGAGGGGGATTGGTTTCTAAGTCATTTAGCAACCTTCTAAATCTACAGCTGCCGTCAACATTTAAGTACCACTGTCTCTTACAGGGAAAATCTGCAACGCTGTTTTTATCCTGTCACTGTATCCTGGGTGATGAATATGGTGGCCCCTCATCATGACCACTGATGAGTTGATTCAATGTCTGTGTCATTTTCAGGATCAACCACGTTAACCTGAGGTCATCTCAAGGAAAACCATGTGTCTAAAATGAAGATTATTTAGCCGCATACTGCATAAGCAGAGATACTACTGATTACCATAAAGGTCAAATATGCACATTTTGACTGGTGGTAATGAGTAGTTTTAAAGATGTTTTAGCCTTTTCTTAATCTCCCAATGTCACTAGGCTTCTATTGTTATGCACCAAAGAATGTGCCTTTAATTGTACCATTTGCCCTATTGTAGCTTGTACATAGAGTGGGTAGTATGATGTTACTTGTGATAACCGCCTACTACATGTCCTAATAATTATTAGCCTTCAGTAAATTGTACAATAAGGTAACACGAGTCTGGTAGAACCAAAAGGATCTTTAAAAAAGTCAAAAGCAATATTTAAAAGGTTTCATGTGCTAAAGGGGTGAATAAAACAGGAGGTATAAAATAAATAACTTTCAAGTTCTTTGTCTGAAAATTATGTTGGCATTTGAAAGAATCCCAGTAGGCTTCAAATTCTGTAAATGGAAAAAAAATAGTGTCTGTGGGTGCTATCTTTTAGATCATTCTAAGAAGAATTCTAAAGTTTTTGAAAAGATACTTGGAATCAAGGGTTCATCCCAAAATTAGTATTTGTAGCAAATTATCTCACGAACGGATGACATTCACTTGGAGCTGCATATAGAATGTGGTTTGCAGGAAAGACGTGCTAGCCATGTTTAAAATTTCCAAGGGATGTGCTGTCTTAGACTCACTTCGAACAGAGCTGAGCAATTAGTCCTTCGAGTAGTTTGAAAGAAGTCGGCTCTACAAATGACAAGTTCAAATAGTTCAAAATGCTATTATTCACAAAAGTGGGAAGGATATGTAAAATACTATTTTTAAAAATCCTAACCAAAATCGGATGCATCTCAATATATTGAGAACGGAGGAACCAATTTCAATTCTCTCTTCTTATTTCAGCATTTCCCTGGATTTTAATAAGGACACAAGCTAACCTTTAAGATGTTCTATATTTTTTAATAGCTGTCAACTTTTAGAAAAAAATTTCCAACACAGGCAAGTAAATACAATTGTTACAATGAAAGTAGCTTGGGGAAACACATGTTTGCAAATTGGAAATAACACATTGGGGCAGAAATCTTAAAAATCAAGATGTGGGTTCTAAGTCTCAGCATGTTTTAGGCTTATCCAAAGTTTGAAAGATGTCAGCAGTTTGTAGAATTAGCAAGAAAATTCTACATAAGCAGTTCACATGTTGGCACTGTCTATGTGATGTGAAAATAGCAAGTTGAATGGTGAAAACTTCAGCCAAACTAGTTATTTTTGAAAAAGAAAATGAGAAAATGTCTATTTTGTTGAATTCCACTTTTTTTTAATTTTTTTTTTTTGCTGTAGCTATATTGGTTTCATATATAGATGGGCTGTGGCTACATAATACCAAATTTGTTGAAAGGAAGTAAAAAAAAAATCATTCAATTATTTTCGTGTTTCCAAATACCTTTACCTGGAAAACTGTTGAAAAAGAACATCTGGATGATGAAAAGGATTTTTTTCTACTTTTTAATCAGATAATTTAGTAATTCACATGACTCTTATTGATTTCTAATTTCACCCTTATTACACCCAAATAGTGATGAAAGATAACATAGGAAGAAGCTAAATTCCAAGGACATAATTAAGAACTTAATATTTCCAGCTCCTGTAAGAGTATAAATTCTCATATTTTAAGAGATGTAGTATAGCATTAAAGATAATGCATCTATCACATTAATAATGCACAAATATTAAAGTTTTAGAGGCGGTCTGTATTGTTAAGGAAGCATATTCCTCAAGCTGGGACAAGTATCTGAGGTACAAAATTAGTTTTTCTTTTTCAGGCCTAAATAATGGCAAAAATCAATTTCAATACAGTTCAATGCATACAATTTATTGAACACTTATTCAAAGTGTGAGGTAATGTGACCTAAAGATAGAGGGTTGTGGTTGGAATCAAGAAGAACTGCATTCAAATCCTTCCTTTGAGATGTGTGTGTATATGTGTGTGTATGTGCATATATATATATGTATATGTATATGTATATGTATGTATATAGATATATATGTCATGATAGCCTAGGAAACCATTTAATCTTTTAATGTTCTAGGCCACTCTGTAAGACTATGAGTTGTAGAGTAATTGCTTTTTCACCTGGTTAGAAGGAGTCTTTACTCAGGGATTTCTCTACTCTTATAAAATCACAGGTCCTGAGCTTCGAAAACCAAAAAGTACAAGTTATTATGATGGGACATAAAGTTGTTGTTGTTGTTGTTGTTTTTAACAATGTATAACTAGGTCATATTTAATACAATTCTTAATAATGTGAAGTTGATTTTGGTATAAATTAGAAAATAATACCAGGTCACATTTAATGAGGATGAAAATTCAAAACATGATATTTGTGAGCTAGGGTTTTAACATGTCACTATTTTGTCATTCTGCACTTACCTGTTGTCATATTCTAGATGCAATGTGCTATTATGTACAATATTACCAAGAATTATGTTAATTTTTTTAAAAGAGCCCTTAACAAAATTATCAAAAAGAAGAGGCTTGATTTTACATTATAATTACATTATACATTATAATATAGTAGTTGTTAAATCTCGTGTTATCCTGACTATGACTCTATAATACTTATATTGTTTCTGGATGCTTGCAATATTTTCTCCTTGACATGGAGTTATTATTTTAGGCATCTCTTTTGGGAGGTGATTATTGGATTCTTTCAAATTTTTTTGTCCTCTAATTCCAGAATAGTTTTCCTTAACAATTTCTTGAAAAATGATGTCTAGGTTCTTTTTTTTGACCATGGCTTTCAGGAAGTGCAATGCTTTTTAAATGATCTTTTCTGCATCTATTTTCTAGATCAGTTTTTCCAAGGAGATATTTCACATTGTCTTCTTTTTATTTTATTATTCTTTTGGTTTTACTATTTCTTGATTTCTTGTAAATTCATACTTTCAATTTGCTCACTTCTAATTTTTAAGAAATTATTTTCTTCATTGAGCTTTTGTACTTTCTTTTCCATTTGTCCAATTCTACTTTTAAAGGAGTATTTCTTCAGTAATTTTCCCCTCATTTGGCCAATTCTGCTTTTTAAGACATTCTTCTCCTCATTGACTTTTTGTTCTTTCCTTACCATTTGGTGTGTTTTGTAAAGTGCTTTTTCCTTTAGTATTTGTGTATCTGTGTGTGTGTGTGTGTGTGTGTCTCCTTTGCCAATCTGTTGACTTTTTTCATGATTTTCTTGCATCACTCTCATTTCTCTTCCCAATTTTTCTCCTATCACTCTTGATTTTCGGAATCCTTTTTTTTCTTAGTTCTTTCATAGGCTGATATCAATTAGTATTTCTCTGACTTTGTAGGTAGGAATTTTGACTTTGTTATCTTCTGAGTGTATATTTTGATTATCATAGTAACTTGTCAGCACAGTAACTTTCCATCATCAGGATCTTTTTCTGTTGTTTGCTCATTTTCTCAGCCAAGTAAGGATCTATTTCCAGGGTGGATGTATATACTGTCTCAAGATTCAAGGATTTTGTACAGCTGTTTTCAGAAATATTTCTAGGAATCTGTAAGTTTTCAGTTTTTTCAAGGGGGTATGATCTAAGGAGAGGTGTGTTTCCTATTTTCCTGGCCTATGCTCTAGTCTTTGAATAACCACAAGTATTCTTTTCTGCCCTAGAACTGTGAGGAGGGTCCTGGCTCCACAATGGCAGTAAGTTTTGGTTTGCTGATGTTCTTAGTGGCCCTGGGATTCCCCCTCTCCCCCCCTCCCCCCCGGAAAGTGACCTGGATCAGAATATGGGAAAAGCAACAGAGTCCTACCTTGGTAGCAAAGAGATTGTTGTAATCTCCTTAGCAGTTTGTGACCTCCTTGCCATCTGTGGGCTGAGAGTTCTAGGAGCTGCTGCTGCTGCTGATTTAGTGGCTCCCAAGCCCTGGTGGGGCTGTGCTGGCACAGACTGTGTTTCTGTCTCACCCAGGTATAACAAACCCTTCTTACTTACCTTCTAAGTTATCTTTGCTACCTGTGGGTTGAGATGTCTGCAAACCACCATTGTTGCCACTAATTCATTCACCCTGAGATCTGTTCCTGGTTTTGGGGGCAGGGATTGTGAGGGTTCAGCTTACACTAGACTGTTTTCACTCTCACCCTTGTGTGACAGACCTTTCTTCCCAACCCTACAAGTTGTCCCGGAACGGAAAATTGTTTCACTCCATTTTTTGTGGATTCTGGCACTCTAAAATTGATTTAGTTTAATTATTTAAAGGTGTTTGGAGAGATTTGGGGGAGAGCTTAAACCTGCCTTTACTCCTCCATCCTAACTCCACCTCTAAGTTTTGCTACCCTAAGTTTTTTCCCCTCTTTCACTTCCTTGTAGTCAGTCCCGAAGAAAATTTGAGACCATATGGATCTCTCTGAAAGCAGGGTTAAAGGATGTCTCTCTCTTGCAAAGCTTTCACAGCAGCTTCCCAGGCCCCAGGCTTGTAATAAGCATCATGTCATCATTATTTGTGCAAAATTGGAAATTCATATTCGATAGGCTTAAAGCTTGGTTTAAAACTTTCACTGCAAAACACAGAATGGATATATATATATATATATATATATATATATATATATATATATATATATATATATATACATATATATATATGCCTATAAATGGCTTGCACCCTGCATTGTTAGATGGAATATTACATTGATGAGGGTATGTGAATTGAAGATCCTTTGGAGAAGGAAGGAAATGGAGGGGGAGGGCCAGTTAAAAATCTGTTATGATAGTCTCAGCAAGTTATAATTAGAGTTTCTGCATGATGGTAGCAATGATAGTAGAGAGGTGAAGATAGAAATTGGAAACATGGAGATAAAATTAGCAGCATTTGGAAATTTATTGGATATGATAAGTGAGAGAGTTGTATAAGATAACTCAGAAGTTTCAAAACTGGATAACTAGGAAGATAGTGGTACCATCAATAGAAATAAGGAAATGTGGAAGAGGACTGAATTTAGGGAGAGATATGATGAGTTAACTTTTTAACACGTTGATTTTCAGAACATCCTTGTATAGATGATGAGCAAGTTATTGAAGATCCAGATCTAGTGCTTAGGAGGAGATAGAGACTACATATTTAGATCTCTATATATAGATTTTTAGAGTCATCAGCATAGAAGTAATAATTGAACTCCTGTAAGTAGATAAAAGTATTAAGGAAGATTTACATACATATGTATATATATATATATATATATATATATATATATATATATATATATATATATATATACATATATACATATGTGTGTGTGATATCGACAACCATTAAGTCTTCAAATTGCATACCCTTTTCTGGTAGCAAATGAAGAGGAAGGTACCATGAGCCTCTAGGGAAAAGTCTTGCACCTTATCTCCTTCCCAGAGCCCCTCTGGAACTTTGAACTCAAGTCACTGTTAACTTTCTGTTTTTGTTAGTGAATCAAGAAATAATTATTAATCACTTACCATGTGACAAGCATAGGTAATACAAAGAAAGGCAAAAATAGGATTCTCATGCTCCAGGAGCTCACAGTGAGGCTAGCCTATTACCTAGTGAGCTTTAGAAGAGCCATAGAGATATGTTATATGTTTATCAATTCAGGATGTCCTAAAGGTTAGTGCAGTTTTAAACTTTAATAGCTTTGAGTTTTAATAGATTAAAACCACACTAAGACTTTTGGGATACCTTGTGTGTTCAGGGAATATTAATTGGTTAACTAATATTGATAGGCTAATTACTTAGCTGATTAATGTACTGAAAGGAGCAGCTAGATAGCACAGTAGATAGAGCACCAACTCAGTTATCAGGAGGACTAAGTTCAAATCCAGCCTTTGACACTTAACAGTTCCTGCATGACCCTGGCAAGTCATTTAACCTCAATTTCCTTGCCAAAAACAAAAACAAACAAACCTGAGGAAGATATGCCAGAATATGGGTTTTAGACAATAATATTAGAAGAATCCTATTCTGCCCTTGGAATTGAAAAGTGAGAACCTACTCTGACAAAGTGAATGTAGGTTAGGAAATGAAATTCAGTCTGGATTCACTATAATAGGTTTATAATTTGGCTATAAAATTTAAAATTGGATTTTCTTATAGAAAAATCTTAAATGTTTTAATTCAATCTACAATATTTTAGTTTATGAGATTGGCATATAGTAAGTACTTTTTTTCATTCACTCATTTATTTGTTATTTTTGAAAGAATTCTCTCAAATAGTATATTATAGTGTTATGAGAAAAGTCCTCTTCAAATAAAGCAAGAATGTGCAATGATCAACTATGAAAGAGTTGGTTCTTCTCAGTGGGCTAATGATCCAAAGAAATCTTAATAGATTTTGGACAGAAAATGCCATCTGCATCCAGAAAAAGAACTATGGTGATTGAATGTAAATCAACACATGCAATATTTATTTCTTTTTTCTGTTTTTTTCTTTTCTCTCCCAGGGTTTTTACCTTTTGCTCTGATTTTTCTCTTGCAACATGATTCATAAAGCAAAGTATATTAAAAATAAATAAATAACTGAAATTATTTCTGAAATACCTTTCACCCATGGAGAGCTGATTGTTAAATATTTAGAAACACACTATGGCCTATAGTTAATCCTTTTGGAGCCAGACTAAAAACAAAAGGATTACATATTTAATAAAAAATCTAACCTATATTTTAAAAGTCCTTCTCAACATTTTAGATTGCTATAAAAAGATTAATTTATTTATTTTATCATTTGTATATATAAATATCATTATAAATATCATTAATATGACTTTTAGGAATAGCTAATTGAGTTTTACAGACATTATGATTTATAGCAAAATATTTGAAATTTAAAAATTTAAATGCATATGAAGTTTTAATCTATTCAAGTTTATTTAGGACTCTAATTAACCTCAGCTGTTTTTTTTTTTTTTTCAAAATCAGTGATATCTTTCTAGCACTCCTTTCATGACGAGGGCAGAACCATAATGAGCTGGGATAAATGGTACTTTGTTGTAGGGCACCAAAATATATAAGGCACCACCAGTATAGCTCTTGCTTTAATATTATTAATATTGTGGGATCATTGATTCAGAACTGGAAAGGACTTGTGACCAAATGACACATCCTCAGGATTCTGCCCTTGTGGTTCCTTCCAGACCTAGTTTCCTTGCTCTACCTCCATCTCAACCACTGGGAGGCAACCCTTAAAGCAGTGGCTTCAAAATGTCCCTGGGTCTCTTCCCTTTGCTTCATTTGATCAAATGAATACATCTCTAAAAATTTTCATTTTCCATTGCTTGCTTCAGATGCCAAAATTTCTATTCTGCTTTGTCAGTTTTCATAGTTGGGAAGTTTGAATGATGGCTCCCAAATTCATTACTTTGGCTTAAGATGGCTGGTGAAATGAAAATATTAGCTCATTTTATATATCAGGAAGCATAGATCCAGACAGGTGAGCTAGATGGAGTCATAGGTTCTGCCAGCTCTCAGGGTATTGGAGTTCTTTCAGGCAAAAAAAAAAGTTATAATATCATGCGTATCTTTATCCTTTATTGCAGACCATTATTTTTGTCTGCTGAGGGGTCATTCTGAAAATATTTATCATATGCATCTGAATCACCCACCTGATTGGTGACTGAGTATATACAAACTATGATACTTACTACATATTCATATTCCATTGAGTCATCCAGTCATTTACCTAGACTGTATCACCATTTATTTTCTCTAACCCCCCCCCCCAAATTTGGATTGTCTTACCTTATTAGAATGTGAATTCCTTGAGAGCAGGGACTATCTCTTTTATCAACAATTATGTAACTGGCAATTATCACAATGTCTGACACATTGTAAGAGCTTGATAAATGCTTTTCATGAGTTGAACATATGTTTCAAGATATGATGTTTCTGAATATCTTAGATTGTACCAATTCTTTTTTTTTCTTCCCCTATTCTGTTCTGTCACATCATCAAACAAAAACAAAAAATAATTCTACCATTTCCTTCATTTGTCTCTTCAAGAACCATCCTTTCATTTTTTTGACTTTTGGTGTCAATAATGGCATAACGACAAATAAATAAGATTAAATTCCTCAGACAGCATGCCCAATTATTGGTCTCTGGAGAAAGCCTCACATTTAGAGAAATGACAAATTAAGGTGGAACCTAATGACCATTGACCTAGAACCTAATAGGTAATAGGTAATATTGCAGTAGTCTTACAGATTCACATGTTGACTGCTTTCATTTTCCAATATCTGGGTCCACTAGCACCTGTTCTTTCTATTTGGGAACCTCTGGGACATTAGAGTGTCATTCAGATATACCAGAAATTCCCAATTCTGGGCTATGGAAGTCTCCACAGTGTATGATAAACTTTTCAAAGGGCAGGTATATTTGGTAAATGTTATTCTAATGAGATTAATTAATTTGTGTTCTTTGTTGATATTATTGAGTTATTTTTCAGTTATGTACAACTTTTCGAGACCCCATTTGAGATTCTCTTTGCAAAGATGGTGGAATGGTTTACTTTTTCCTTCTATGACTCCTTTTACAGATGAGGAAACCAAGGCAGGCAAGGGTCAGTGACTTGCCCAGTATCACATAACTGGTGTCTCAGGCCAGATTTGAATTCAGCAAGGTCAATCTTATTGATGAGGTCTGGCACTCTGTCCCCTGTGCTGCTACCTAGCTGCTCAATCTATATTTTCATGTGTATATGTATAGTAAACTCTAGAATATATTTCCTTTCCTACTGAGTAGGGGATACAAAGAAGAGCTACAGGGCTAAAAATATTGACCATCCCTTAGCATTTGGGGCCTTTCTCCTCACTGCTCCCTCAAACTGAAACTATTTTGGGGGAAGACTTTAGAAGCCAACATTCACAATATCTTGCCAAGTCACTGCACGGGTTAGAGGCCCTTGCCTCCTGTGTAATTTCCAATCCTCATTTTCCCTAAGCTTCATGAATCATGATTCAAACCAGCATCAAACCCAACTGCTGGGAATATAATCTTTTATCCTCATCCATTCACTTACATCATCCTGTGTTCTTTTCCCTGGTGACTCCCTCCAGTATCACAAACATTTCCAGCCAAGTTCCATTTTCCACATATGTCCTATTTCATCACAAAGGACCCAGGAGCTTGATCTTCTATTCCCATGCTAAAAGCAATCACAAGCATCAAAGTATACTTAGATCCTGCCTAAATTTTAGGGAAATTTATAGATATAAATAATATTCAAAGAGCTGCTTGTGATGCAATCTTCCTCATGTAATCAGTACAATTAGGTAAATTTGGAATGGTGGAAAGATTGGACCTAAAGGATAATCATTAACAGTTCAATGCTAGCTTTTTGGATATCTGGCCTAAAGGGTAATCATTATAGTTCAGTACTAGTTTTTAGGATGAACACCCAGGAATTTGTATTGGGTTCTTTTCTATTTAAGATTTTATCAACATCTTATATAAGCAGAGATAATTTGAAGATGACTAAGATGCTAGGGAGAATAGCTAACAGACCAGATGACAAATTCAGGATTCAAAAAGATCTTTGCAGAATAGGACATTGGGAATCAAATAACATGAAATTTATCAGGGATAAATATAAAGTCTTGCACTTGGATTCAAAAAATCAATTTCATGAGTACAAGATGGGGAGAGTAGTGTTAGATAAAATTTTGAAACTGAGGTATAGTTTTCTAGCCTACTCTGAGTTCAATTTGGGTAAGCATTGTAGTATAAAATCTAAATAAGATTTCATGATCTTAGGTACCATTAAGAGAGGAAGAATTTTATTTAGTATTTATTTAGTATTCCTTATTTAACCTTTTGTCTTTGATTAACAGTTTTGATACTGATGCAGCAATAAAAAGTGGTCTTAAAATATAAATGTAGCTAATCTTACAATTGTACGATCTTTAAATTCCTGTCTTTATATACTTGTTTCCCCTTTTTGCATATGTGAGTGATTACAGGTTTGGGATAATGTATTTACTGTCAGACATACTTATTAAATTATTTTTGCTGATTTTTCCCCCTCTTTTTCGATCTTTGTTACAAGGGATGACAACTCTGTTAAGGGCAAAGGAAGAAATATTTTCAGAAATAAATTTGGTTATTAAATTTATTATTAAAATTTATTTATTTATTATTAAAATAATACAAAAGTTATTATTTTAAATTATTCTCCCCCCCTTTAATTTCAGTGACATGAAGCAATGTTCTGATCTTTTCTGCCTGATTATGATTCAGATGATTGAAATAATAATGATTGTACACTGTAAAGTATATTTGAAAAGCAAGGTGAAGAGTAGATTTGAGGGGGGTAGACTGAAGGCATTCATACCATTTAGGAGATTACTGCAATAGTCTGAGCTATTAAGCTAGACATTAGCCAAGATAGAAATGGGAATGAAGTAGGAAACTTTGTGTAAAAGACTTCAGAAGTTAGTGTGGGAGATAATTTATTTTAGGATCAAAGATGTGTGTCAATTGAAGACTGGAAGAAAAGGAGGATGGTATTGCTACTACTTAACAGAGAAATTAATAGGAAATACAGGTTTGATTGGGGATAATGATAAGTTTATGGGCAGCTAGGTGGTGAAGTGGATAGAGAACTGGCCTTGAAATGAGGAAGACCTGATTTCAAATTTTTCTCTAGATATTTACTAGGTGAGTGACCCTGGGTAAGTCACTTAATCATGTTTTCCTCAGTTTTCTCATCTGTAAAATGAGCTGGAGAAAGAAATGGCAAACCACTCTGTATCTTTGCCAAGAAAATCTCAAATAGAGGTCACAAAGAGTTGGACACAATTGAACAGCGATGATGATGACTTTAGCAAAATTTTAATTTAAGTCAGATTGCAAAGGAAGTAGTTGGCAAGAAAGCAGAGGTAGCTATTGCAGAATATTCTTTTTAAGAATTTGAATATAAAGGAGAAAAGTGAGATTATTTCATGGTTTAGAAATTGCCATACTTAAGAGAAATTATTTTGACTGGGGAAATTGTATTTGGGCTGAGAGGAAGGAGCAGAGATAGACAGAGATAGAAAGAAACACAGAGATAGTCACAGAACTAGAGAGGCATAGAGATGAAAGAGAGACAGAGACAGAGATAAGGAGACAGAGAGGGACAGAGACAGACAGACACAGAGAGGGAGATAGAGAGAAAAAGAGAGTGTGAGAGTTGAAGATGTGTAATAAAGACTGATTAATAGAGAAGATGCAGAGGATGGGATCAAAAGAGGAGGAATTAGTTTTAACAAGAATTAAGACCACCTATTCTTCTGAATTTGGAGGGGAAAGGGAAAATATGAGTAAGGATAAGAATTGGTCATCAAACATTTATTAAATACTATATGCTAAGCAATTAGGATTCATTGGCAGATCCAGTACTAATCTAACTGGGGAGACAACATACAAACACTGTGTTATATACAATGTAGATGGAAGGTAATCTCAGAGAAAAAGCCCTAACATGAAGGATGACTGGCAAAGATTTCTTACAGAAGGTGAGATTTTAAACGAGATTTTGAAAGAAAACCAGATGGAAGTTAGGGGAGTTTATGTTGGATATCCTCAAGAAAGTAAGGAATTAATAATAATATGACAGAGTGGGTAGAGTGTTAAGAGAAGGCAAAGTTCTGGAGTAACCGTTGTGGACTGGGAAAGCTGGAAAGAGAAGAGTCAAAAGATTGTTGTCAGATCAACTGAAATTTAACTCCTAAATTGCACTTATTTCTTTCAATAGATTTTCAGTAGATGTAGAGTAGAAGAAGCTGCAGGAAACAGATATGAAAGTTTGTAGGGTGGAGTGAGGCACAAGCTGAAGAGAGTATTTATATGTTGTTTGGAATTGAGCTTTGATATCTTTAGATACCGCCCCCCCCCTGTTTTTTTTTCTTTTTCCAAATTTTATCTGGGAACTCGAAGTGTTGCAACTACTTCATATTCCATTGTTACCACTCTCTCCTTCTGACTTAATTTTGTTTTTAATTCATTTCCCTTTGGTTTCATTTCTTCTTCTCCAGTATGATAGCCAGTGAAAGGAATCTTTTCAGCTAGAGGATCAGCAAAGCCACCAATCATATCATAAAACCTTACATTTTCCCCTTTTGATTGGCTCTTAGCACTTTTAAGAACTGCCCCAGCTTGGGGCCTTTTTGTTTATTTGTGAGGTTATGGCTAGCTAATCCAGATAACAGCATGCACCAAGCACATGAGTGCCTGATTAGTGGGAATGTGACTATAATTGCAACCATCTGTCTTTATTCACATGAACTTCTTGAACTCCTGATGAAGTGTTCATCATCTTATGATTCATTCTTCTCACATATTTGTTCTTTTACCTGTCAGCATGATAAGGCACAGTGTTTCATTGACTCTTCCTGGAACAGGCTCCATTCCCTTTCACATTCTGACTCTGAAAGGAGCCTCAGTGTAAAAATGTCTACTGGTAAATGGCACAATGGCCTTCATGATTTGCAAATCTCCTGGAGCGTTAGACTTCTTAATTCTGATTTTCTCCCTTAGCACAGATATCTAGAGAATTCTTCAATCTGACCAAGAATTTTTTTTTTGTGATAATGCTTTTGATTTTTAAAAGGAACTTCAGAATTTCCTTTAGAAGTGAGACCTAGAAAAAAAAATCCCACTATTATTAATTTTCTGAGACCTGAAAATAATTTAATTGAGCCTTGCTGAAGCTAATTAGAAGGATCATTTCTCATTTTACTTTTGTGGCCCCATGGACCTAATTCAACAATGGAGGTGTGGGTTTCTTCAGAGGTAACCCTGTGCTCAGACTAGCACCAAGGGAACAAAATGAGAAATGCCCTCATATTCCAATCCTCAGAGCAAAGTGTCTTGTACCAGGTTATCTTTCCTGGACAATTTCTGTTTTTCTTACTCACCTTTAATTTTTTTCATTATCTAATGCACTATGAATACTTATTCATAATAAATAATATTTTAAAAGGTCCCCCCTTCAGTCAAAGACATTACTCCAAAATTTCCTTTACTTTCTTTAGACATTTTTATAGATTCTGTAAAACTGATGTTACATTTAATTGTTGCATGCTATTTCTCCTTTTTCTCTTCCTCATCTTTTGCTAAATTATATACTATGAAGATGCATCTAGTGATCTATAGAGCTCTCTTTTGTTATTCATAAATAAATATACCAGCAAATTTTATAGTATAGTCATGAAGGACTTTGAAAATGTTGCTTAGGAGTGCTGTCAGTGCCTTAGTATGAATGACAGTGAATTCTGTTTTATTCTAACTTGACCATACTTCCATATCCCCCCTAAAACATCGGCACAATCTTTTTTCACCCTATCTTCTTTCATGCTGGGAGGTAAAAAGAGAAGCAGGAAAAAAAGATGAGTAGTGGAGTATTAGGCAAATAAGACACATACCACATGAAATTTCTTATTTGCAGATAGCATCTGTAAAGAATTCCATTCTTTAGCTTTAAGACCAATACAAAAAAGAAAAGGCACAGTGTTCATCTTTCTTTAAGAATCATTTAAACTCCATTCATATATTAAGCAAAATGGAAAATTCAACTCATGTAGAATAAGCTGAAACCTGATCAATACATTTCCTTGGTTCTTTTAACATTTTATTTCTGTTGGTCTTTGAGACTTATCTCCTCCAATAGGGGGTTCTCAAACATTGGAAAAGGAAATTCAATGTGATGATGATAAAAATAGAAATTGATCTGAATTTGCATTTTTTTCTAATTCTAGAACACATAGGATGTACTCTTGAAGATTTCATTCTTTTGTGAGGAAGGTTTTTTTTTTTTTTAGTGAATTGAAATGAACAAAAGTACATTGAATGAGTTTTCTAAGACACATGAAAGTGGATATTTGATACAGCTTGTGCCTTTAAATATGGTTTTTGGCTCTCACTTAACATTACTGTCACTCAAAATGGATACTGGTGACTTCCTTCCTTAGAAATCTTATAATTGATCAAAGTGCAGCACTTTTGCAAACCTCTTAAAATATTCATACGAATGGCATAACAACATGTGGCACATATTAAGTCAATTGTCATTTTAATGTTTTATCAGGTCTTTGTGGCATCATCCAAAATGATATGGGATTTCTGACAACAAAATCATCAGGTCTAGAGCATTGCAGATTGCCTAAAAATAAAGAATGTGATGCTTGTGTCTTAGAAGCTAGTTACATTTCAAACAGAAGAAAACCCTTTTGTTCTTTAGTTAATTAGCTCATTATGTTGTAGGTCCATAATTCTTCCAGAAGAAGCAAACCCATTTGGAGAGAAATTGCAATAACAACAAAAAAAGTTATGGATTATAAATTCAGATAGCACAAAAATGTTAAATATGGGTGACTCTCCGTGAACAATGTATGTGTTAGCATGAGAGACTTTAAACTTGGATGACCAAGGCTTGCACAACGTTTTAATTTCTGCCCATAAAAAAATCCCCTCTTTGTTTGTAAATAAAAAGGAGAAATATTTCACTGTGGCACTTCTATCTGTTACCCGAACAATAAGTGAAGTCATGCAGTTAATCACAGTATTTTCTAGGAAGGATTTAAAGTTGGGGCTCCATTGGGTTATCTACATGCAGTTATTTTTATAGCTGCAAAGGACAGCTTTCTCTAACCATTAGTCTTGTGTTTTAATTCCTCTATCAGATAGCTCAGAACACAGAAGCATGGATTTTCTACCCAATTCTATTGCCAGGCCTGACTTGCTTCCAAGGAAATGAATTACCATTTAAGGATATATATTCTAGGGGTGAAGGGAAAAGAGAAGAAAAAAGTTGTCAAAAGACAAATCTGTTTGCTTGACACACTTTAAATGAAATATAATGTCTTATGTGTTTACTTTGAACAAGCTATCACACAAAATGTGGGGGTTGGGAAATAGACATGTAACTAGATCCTCAAATAGAGTTTGAACTCTTCTACATTGCCAGTGGTCATCTTTTTTGAGTGGTGTGATTCAAATCAATTGTGAGAGTGAGAAAAATTTATCAGAACAAAAAGTATGTGTTAAGTTCAGAGTTGGGTGACTTGGTGAAAGGAGCTCTTTTCTTTGAAATATTAGGATTTTGCAAGGAGAATTTCTGAAGTAGTATCAAGTGTTTGTATGTTAGAGAAGTGGTAGTGATAGTGATGAAGGGTAGAGCTCTAAAGATTTAACAAGTAGACTTTTTTCAGAAATTAGCAAATATCTCTTTCTCTGTCTGTCTCTGTCTAATATGTATTTTATTGACATTTTCTGTTTTTACAAGGCTTAGATTTCTCCCTAAATACTTCTTCCTCACATCCTCTTAGAGAACTACACTTAAAAACATTTTAAAGAAAGAAAAAGAGAACAAAAATAGCAAAATTTATCAACATATTAAAAAAAAACCCTTGACATTACATAAAGTGTTCTGAACCTCTAGAACTCTTTACCTCTGCAAAGGAAAATATTTTTTGCCATTTTAAAGAAGATATTAGGGATTGATATAGGGTTCATGCTGCTATCTGCTTGAAGTTTTAGAGGAAGCATTAAGGGATGTGAAAGCAGTCAAATGTTGCATTCATTATGGAGAGTTCCTGTGGAAAACTGAAAGCATTTTCAAACGCAAATAGCAGTTTATGGGGATGTCAGTGACACTACATTTATTCTTTCCTGTGAGGGAGATCCTGTGGCAAAAGAGGTTTTCTAAGTTGAATACACCTGGAATGAGCGAGCAGGGAAAATATCTTCCAGCAAAGGAGAAAAATAATCACATGAAACCTTTCAAATGCAGAGATAGGTAGACAGTTAAATGTTGTTATATTAGATGTAGGCAAAAAAATATTAAGTTTTATGTAGAATATTTAAAAATCTCTTGGAGACACACATGAAAATTTAGTATAACGGTTTATATGGTAAGCTTGATAAAACACATCTTTGGAGAAAGCAAAATACATGAAGTTCATTTTGTTCTATGATATTCACTTCTAATCCAACCCTAAAATGGAAGCACCCTCTACTGGATTGTACAAGATATTACTGTGACCTGGAAAAGGGGGAAAAAAGAAAAAGAAAGGAAAACTTATATTACCTTTATTAACCATGGAATAACAGAACAGTTACAGTCCATGCCCCCATATTCACTTCTAGTAAGAAAAATTCTTTTCTTAATCTTAATGGGTTGATGAAATATTGTCTTTTATCTACTTTTAGAGGAATAGGCTAAGCTTGGATGGAGTGCTCTTGTGTGCAAATGCACTTCACCCAAGCAAGTCAAATCCCATTTATGATTTAGTAGATAAGCCCAAGAGGCTAGCTTGAGGTACATGGAGGTTAGGAGACTTGCTTACAGTCACACAGCTAGTAAGTGTCAAAAATGGAAAATGAACCCATGACCACAAATGAGCCCTCTAATCTTGATTTCCTGACACTTTAGGGAGCATGGTAACCCTGATTCCACATTTCCTTTCTATGACAAGGATGAAATAAATAGTGACAAATGAGATATACTAACGCTTATGAAAGTATGCATAACAGTATGTCAATATTCTTATTTTGTGCCAACATAACTTTGGGGAACAATCTCATTGGTTTTTGTTCTGAGGGGAGAAGGAAGGACTGATAGGAATGATCCTTTAGGCTGCACTGACACACCCAAATCTACTCTCTGTATAATCCATGAAGGTAAACCATCTTTAAGTTAACTGGTCAGATTGTCCTTATTCAGCTTATCTGAAACAGAAATGATCTACCTAGATCAATATTTGCTACACCAAAATTTATACATTTATTGATGTTATAGATTGAAAATTAATCAAGTAATATTGCAAGTTCTTCTGCCCACGAACACAGGATATTCAGTGGTTTAAATGTTTTTAAATCTTTCAGATGTTCTCTAACGTTTACCAAACAAAAAAACATAAACTCTTCCCCCTTCCTCTTATGTATATGCAACTGATTTCCCTCCCAAGTTACTACTCATCAAAATCTTCCTGATATATATATATATATATATATATATATATATATATATATTTTTTTTTTTTTACAACTTTTAATATCCCTATAAAGTCCTACCCTGAATCCTTTTTATGACATGGAATACTCTGAGTTTTCAAAGGTTAAAATAGCAAACACATATTTCTGATGTATAAGTGTAGAAATTAGACAAGTATCTTACTCCCTGTGTGACTTAAAGGAACAAAGGATCTTTAAAGACAGATTTGATTGAATTTAAATGATGCAATACAATTTAATGATTTAGATAATTTATATGATTCTTGAAGAAACATGTATTTTGTACTTTTTCTTTTTGTATTGTTACCATAAAAACAACATAATTATTCAGAAAGCTATGTTCATCTCATACTTATCTTATTTGCCCAAACTTATTTTCTGAGACTTAGCTTCTTTGTCTACAAAATTAAATGGTTGGACTATGTGACTTATGAAGGCATTTTTTAAATTGTTCCATCATTCTAGTCATGTCCAACTCTTTGTGGCCTTATTTGAGGCTTTCTGTCAAAGATACTTGGTATGCTTTGCATTTATTCATCAATTTATTTGATAAAGAAACTGAGGCAAGCAGAATTAAGTGACTGGCCCAGAGTTCCTTAGCTAATAAGTGTCTGAGTCTGGATTTGAACTTGGGTATTCCTGACTCCCAAGACTGGGGCTCTGTTCACTGTGCCTCCTGACCCATGAAGGATCTTAGAGGTATGATATGACATCTGAAGGTCTCTATATATGTATGTTACCCATAGAGCTAGACTTATTAAGGCTTCTTATCTGAGTTGACCAGCAGATACTGATTTTTATTTACTTAATATTTTGGCTACAGCAACTCACTATATATTAAGGCAAATATTCACTGCACCAATATTCACTTCACATAATGAATAGAAGTCAGATATTTTGAACCACTGAGGTTTTGTTTTATTAATAGTTTTAGAATATTAAATTAAAAGAATTTATCTTCATATGACCTAGTATATCTGGGAAAAGTGGTACATTACCGGATAAAATCTGGTATATGATCTCATACCTACACAAGTACATTATTCAGGTTTAAGATTTAAAATGGTCTGATGTTCTGTGTTTCATTTGCAGAGGGCTGAAATTCTGAAAAGGTGTACTTGAATCTAAGACAGCAGAGTACTTAAGGCTAAGTTCCTACTCAATGTGAGATAATGGTTCTATAAGCATATACTTAGATGATATGGTGATGTGATGGCTCTCCTAAGGATTGGAGTGCTGAATGTGTTGTGGTGAGGTAATCTTAGGGAAGGATTGGAGGGCTGAGGGGGAGAGTCAGAATCTCTCTGCCATAGCATGCTCAGCAGGGAAGACTTCAGGCTCCAGACTCCAGAGTCCAGGATCTATCTTTTGAGATTTGTCTGCCTCCTTCACTTCTTCTCCTAAAGACCAAGGACTTTGACTGATCCTGACTCTGCTTGATCCTGAGGCCCACCAGAGAGCTAGCCTGGACACTACACTTAGGGGTTTGAATTTATGTAAAATTTATATAAAATATACAGGATGCAGAAAGTGTGGGAGGGTTTGTTTGGTCTGGACTTGTAATTTCTTTTGTTTGGGCATTTTTTGTATGCTTTATTGCTGTACTAATGCAGATCAGCAATTTTTCTGTATTTTAGAAATTGCTCAGCTAGGACCCTGAAAAAGTAGTTGACTTTCCCAGAGTCACATAGATAGTGATTAACATTTAGTTACTAAGCTTTGTGGATACCAAAAAAGGGCAAAAAAACCAGTCCTTGTTCTCAGGGGAGGAGACAATGGAGGAGACAATGTACAAACACCTGTGTGCAAACAAAATATTTAAGAAGATTCACTGGGAATAATGGCAGAGGGAAGACATTAAATATTTATGAAACATAGAACTCGGACCCAGCTCTTTCTTATTTTATGATCCCCATTTACTATAATTTAGCTAAAAATACAATAGTGATTAGTAATGTATTATTACTATTACATTAGTAATGGCTATCTAATAGTAATTAGATACTATACTATTACATGAAAAGGGTTATGCTAAGATTAGGTTAATCACCTCAAGGAAAATGTCTACTGACTGAACAATTATGTTTGCGATATTTAAACATTTGGTCAGTACTTTTATAATGGATATGTTTATATTGTTCAGAAGTAAATTATTAATATTTATTATGTAAATGTTACACTATTCTGAACATGAATATAAGGCAGAGTATATTATAACAAGTGATATTCCCTAAGAGTTTTTTGATGAGTTCAAGCCAGACCTGGGATCAGGACTCAGATCTTTAGACTGAGTATAATTCATGAAAGCCTTACTAAAACATATAAACATTTGTCATTCTTCATTACTAATTAACATCAATGAGTTGGCTGTTCATAAGATATATAGTGATATACTAGATACAATGGAGTTTGCTTAGTTTTGGTTGATGCAACCTTGACCCCTGAGCAATTTTATAATCTTGTTGGTAAGAAAAGATCAATGAGCACAGATAGAAATGTCAATAGATTAATTATCAGCATAATGATAGGAGACTAGTTCTGTGATTTCATTGCTATAGGGAGCTCTCAGAAGAGGAATTTCTCACTATCAATTCAGGTTGCCAATTTCTCTGTAATAACAATAAGATTCAGAGAATTATTCAGGGCACCAAAATGTTAAATGACTTGTTTGGAGTCACAAGACCCCATACATGTCTATAGTGAAACTTAAATTGAAATTTTATCCACTATGTCATGCTGGACTGCAGTTATCAATAAAATAATTGATACATATTCATTTAGCACCTATTTGGAGTGGAAATAGAATATCTTTTCTATCCAAATAGAAGACCAGTTCTTCACAGATATGTGATATAGGGAAGTATTATCTTTTTGGGAGTCTTAGTTTCCTCCAAAACAATAAGTAGGTAAAAAGAGAAGATGAGTAATGGATGTTGGGAATAGCTAAAATTTTATCTGTATATACAATTTTTTTAAATACATAATTTTAAATTTGGGGAGGAGTGCTCAGGATTAGGTTGTTCTCTACAACTCCAGAATGGCTTTGGGAAAATTAAAAAGAGAGATTCTATTTTAAATGTAAAAAGATTATAATTGTAGAAGTCTTTCTGGAGGAGATGGATTTGAGTTACCTTTGGAAAGTATAGAGGAAGAGAAAAAAGTTTATGTATGGGAGATTTCTTGAGTAGGAGGTAATGAAGTAATGGTAAGAAGGTTTCTTAGATCTGGGGTCAGAGTGGGAATTTATACATAATTTGTCCTTTTTTGATTCATATTGAATTAGACACATTATTTTCAGAAATTAAACACTGAGAGGCACTATTATATATGAGATAGAAAGTTAGTCTCAGGGTCCAAAGTCTCTGAGCTTAAATCTAACTTCTGACACTGTCTCTATGATCTTGAGCAAGTCACAGCTTCAGTGCTTTCAAATAGTTCTGTAAGACAAGAATTCTTAACTTGGATTTTGTGAAATTTGTATTTTATATATTTAGATAACAATTTCATGTAATTGGTTTCCTTTGTATTCCTTTATGTGCATTCAAGAATATTTTTTTTTTCTGAGAAGGGGTTCATATGATTCACCAACGTGCCAAAGGAGTCCATAATACTAAAAACATTAATACCGGTATATGTTAAAGAACAAATACCAATCAGCAATGGTAAAAGTCTTTCATCTAAAGATCCCTAAACTATTGAAATCCCAGGTCTGATAAAAAGAAAAGAAAAAAAACACTATAGAGACAATATATGTAGTTCAAAACCCACCAAAATAGACCATGAATCTCTTATAATAATGAATAACTATGACTTTAAACAAATCATTTAACTAATCTGTTCTTAGTCTCATGATCTAAAAAATTAGGAAGTTGGACTGGATGACCTATGATCTCATGATAATAAAAGTCACTATTGAATCTAAAAAAGGACATAGAATCATATATTTAAAGCTTGGATGAGATTTTACAAATAATACTATTTAATACTTTCATTTTACACCTGAAGAAACTGAGGCTTAGAGAGCTTAAGTAATTTGCCCAAGGTCATTCTGGTAGGAAACAAAAGAGCTGAGATTTGAATTCAGGTACTCTAAGTCCAAATTCAAACTCTCTTCCTACTCTACCATTGTGAACCTAATATTCATTTTCCTACCTTCATGAGATATGAAAAATGTGGATGTTAAGAATGAACAGATTTTTACAAGTCTCTGTAGATACACTTAAATATGTGATAGACTGCCTTGGGTGATTAGGCAATTCATCTGGCCTAGAGGAATCCCTAGTGACTTCAAGTGAAGTATGCTACAAAATGAGAGGTTGGCCCACAGGGTTATAATATTGAAAAATCACAGGGGCTTCAACATTGGACCATTTTTGTCTAGCTCCTATTAATTATCCAATTGGAAATGGAAGGAAAAGGAAAGATGTTTTTGAAGAATGAATGCTTCCTGCCTATCTGAAAGAAGTCACTTCTATTCAATCACTGTAGGAATAATTATTTGGCAAGCTCTAATATTGTAAAATATAGGATTTCTAAAGCTTCTTTTGGGATAGTTTATTGATGTTCATGGAACAGGTAGGTGGCACAGTGATGGAGTGCTCTGTCTGAAATCAGAATGATTCATCTTCTTGAGTTCAAATCGGCCCTCAGACACTTACCAGTTGTGTGACTTGGCAAACCTTGTTTGCCTTGGTTTCCTTATCTGTAAAGTGAATTGTAAGAGGAAATGGCAAACCATTCCAGTATCTCTGCCAAGAAAATCCCAAATGGCATCACAAAATGTTGTACATGATTGAATGACTCAATAACAATAATCAATGTTCCCTTCTTTAAAAGTTCCAAAGTCTAATTCTAAGACTGCATTGTAGTATGGAGTAATCCTGTTTTCAAAAATTGAGTTAATTTCCAATGAAGGACTCTTTTTCTAGTGTCTGAAGACCAATCTGTGTAAATTTGGAGATATCATCCCTAGATTATTCACAGAGTGATGAATTTTAAAGCTATGACAGCTTTTGAATATTTCCTAATAAGTTGGGGAAGACTACTCTCTGAAGATTGCATTGTAGGAAAGTGTCCACACTTAGGAAATTAAGGATTCTTCAAGTATGGAAGTATTTTTCTTGTTCTATTGAATCCAGATGTCCCCCTAAAAATCACTTTGGAGTCCTAGAAAATTAATTTGATCACCAATAGTTGCCAAAACTCGACTAAGTATTAGAGTTATGGGGAATAAAGATTGTAGAAGGCTTCAGAAGAACAGTGAGGAATATCTATATTTCATTAGTATTAGGGATTATCTGTTGAAGATATAGGGTTGTTGTGTTTTTTTTTTGGGGGGGGGGGGAGAAGGAATTTTGGATTTCACTGGTATAAGAAACTACCAAGGAAATTCCCTCCAATAGTACAGATTAGAATGTAAGTGTACTTTATGGTCTTGAAAAATAATCTGGAAGCACTGAGAAGTTAAGTACACAGAGAAGTTAAGACACATTGTCACTCAACTGATGACCTGAAAGACTTGAACTCAATCAGGTATTTCTGATTCCAAAGATGGCCCTTCATCTTCATTTTTCCTAGCCATTATTTGAGTCAAAAAATTTTCACCTTGTGGGCTTAGAATTTAAGCTTGAGATAATCATCTTGATGTGTGACCTCCACAATGTTCCCTTAACTAAATGCTATCTGGGAACTGCTTAGATTCTCCTTTTCCCATTAAGGGAAAAAAACAGTCCTTTGACAATTCAATTATGATGGTAGATTGGTGTTTTGTGTAGCATTTTACTTTCCTCATGATGCCATTTTTTTTAAAGATGGGAAGAAGGCTAAACTTTAGTAGATTAGAAAGAAAGTACACATAATTGAGGATGTAAAACATATCTAGTCTTTTTTGTCCCAAAGTTAACAGGAAACTGTAACATAAAGTGAATGACTTGATTGGATATAATATTAGAAACCATCTTAGATAATCCCAGAATCCTAAATTTAACTTAGTTATTTTTATCTTGAATTCTGAACTTGGCCAGTTGGATTTTAACATTTCAATTTAAGTAAATGAAATACTTAATGTCTTTTTCTATTTTTACATGAACATGAATCAAATAATTAAGAAATGAAAATTAAAGCAATTCTGCAACTCCCTACCTTGCCTATTATATGCACAAAGATGACAAAAAGAGAAAAAAGAAAATGATGAATATTGGAGGGTCTATGGAAAAACAAGCATATTGATGCACATTTGGTGGAGTCATGAATAGTTCAATATTTCAGAAAGCAATTTGAATGATGTGCTTTTTGACTTGGTCATACCACAGGAAGCCTTATCTTCCAAAGAAATTAAAGAAAGAGGAGATTCTACATGTAAAAAATATTTAAGAGCACCTTTTGAGGTTGCAAAAGGCCTATATTCTAAGTTGATACTTATCAGTTGGAGAATGGTTGAACAAATTGTGGCATATGAATATAAAGGAATATGATTGTATTGTAAGAAATAAGGAAAAAATAATTTCAAAGAGACTCCAAAGGAGTATGAACTGAAGAAGTGTGAAATAACTATGACCAATAGAACAATTTATATTATGACACACAAATAACTTTGAAGATTTGTATAAACTGATAAAGAATCAAGCAGAATCCTGAGAACTTTTGTACAGTGGCAATATGGCAAAAAACAACTTTGAGCACAAGAACTCTCTGATCAATGTAATTGATGGCACTTCATAATTCTAGAAGACTGATGTTTAAGTCTAGATTTTACTATCCATCTCTTTACAGAGAAATGAAGGAATTAGGATACAGAATTAAATGTACTTTTTGGACAATACCTTGCATATTTGCTAAAAGGATTTTTGTTTTCCTTTCTTTTTATTTTTTCCTTCAGTGCAGTGAATGTGGAAGAGCTAATAAATTTATGTTAATAAAAAATAAAATTAATTTTAAAATTAAGGCAAAAAAAGAAATTACTTTTATTTTTAAAAACTAATAAATCCTGTGACCAAGTCCAGAATATTTTAATATTCTATACTTGATATTCACAAGTATTTTTATTTCCCTTTTTTATTTGCTATTTCCTTCCTGCAACCCCAATATTTACATAGCTCTGAAGATATTTAAATAAATAAACAAAAAACTACTGGGGTTTTAGTTTATAATGTCAAGTATTTTAAAACATACTTGTTGATGCATGACTATCAATTTTTTTTCCCTTTGGTATATGGAGTATTCTATTTCCCTCAGGATGGAATCAAGTACATAAACCCTAATCTAAATCTTCCTAGGGTTATCTGTTTCCAAAATGCAAATTTCCTAGTACATGGAGTCTGCTTGTTTTAGCAAATACATTAGGGCTGTTCTCTAATTTCTCCACTCATACCAGGAATATATTCTTTTAGTACTTGCTCTCTGGATCCTCCCTACTGTCATTTTCCTGGGTCAAATGTTTCCTGAGGGGCAGCGAGGTGTCTCAGTGGTTAGAACACCAGCCCTGAAGTCAGGAGGACCTGAGTTCAAATCTGCCCTCAGACATTTAACACTTCCTGGCTGTGTGACTCTGTGCAAATCACTTAACCCCAATTGCCTCAGGGGGGAAAATGTTTCCTGAAAGACCAGCCATTTACTATAAGTGATTATTAAATGTTTTATGTATTTCAATTCCCTTCCAATAGCCAGGACAGGAGTGACCCAAGAATAAGTAATCAATCATGTACCTCTTGTAGGTAGCATTGAATTGAATTGAATTCTGATAAAATCAGAGAATTTAGTAAAATTCTTTGTTGAGCCTTAGTCAAATAGTTGGGTACAGATATAAAAGTCTTAGCAAGATGCTTGGGATATTTAGAAATTAAGTTCAAAGTAATACAGAAAAATATACATCAAAAGACAGGATTCTTTTACTCCTATGATTAATGCTCTTTATACTGTACCATGCCTGTGTTGGGGATAAATATTTAGGGGAAAAATGCAGAAAGGAAGTCCTTCAAAATGTCCATATTTCTGCTGGTTACACTCTCTTTTGATTTGGGTTTCCATAAGAACATATAGCAGGATGATAAATTTGTAAGGAAAAAGAAGGGTTATCTCAGTGCCTAATAATTAAGCACTCATTTGATTGTCTCCCAGAGAGATTATCCTATAGAGGTAACCAGAAATAGAGCCATTATGCTCTAGGTTCATAGTGGAGAATATGAGGGACTGGAAGATCTTTTCAGGCTCCTGTGCAGAAATATTTTAACTTTTCTCTTCTGTGTGGGATATAAGACACTTGCACTGATAAGAGTGAATTTAAGTTTATTCTAATACCTGATGTTCTGAAAAAAAAATAAAAGAAAAGGTAAGCACCCAGTGGATGGTAATGATTCCTAGCACCATGATGGAATATTTTATCTAGCTATTTTAGAAGACTTTTAAAGAATAAAATTTCTACCTGAGTCAGAATTTTTGTATAATAACTTGGTTTAGATTCAGTTGACTCCCATATGAACTAAAGGCAAAGGCCATGTTCTAAGAATAGTTATGAAAAATTTGTTCAGAGGAAAAAATATAGCACAAGGGTAGTAGCTGTTTTTCTAAACAAAATAACTTGATCATTTTTATTTTTATCCCTAAAATGCCTTAGGCACCAGTCAACATCATGTATTAATAGTTAAAAAAGAAGCTGTGTTTAAGTAAGAGAAGGCCAAAAAAGAAAAAAAAAAAAAGGCAAAATCCACTAATGTTTTCCATGGGTACAATTCTACCATTAAAAAATAGCCCAAAGAATTTTCCTGCAAAATTTATTTTCAATAAATGTCACTAGGCTGTGCCATGTATGCTAACTTTTGAATAGGTCAAATTTGGACCATAAATTGATAAATCTGAGGGCAAATTTGTCACGGAAATGCTGGTGTCACAATAATATTTATAGATCACATGATTCAGATCATGTCTTCTTTATTTATAATTTCATAATTATATACTCAATATTGTGTTCAACCCAAACAAGGGTTGCTTTGGCTGCTGTAGTGAAGATATATAACTTATTTACAATGCATTATGTAGGTATATCAGCATGGCACAGTGTAACCACTCTCAGATTTGGTCTCAGAGGACTCAAGTTCAAATAATGAGTCTCTCATTAACTATCTGTGTGATTTCTGGTAAGTCATTTTTCCTCTGCGGATCTCATTTTTCCTCAACTTTAAAAAATCCAGAGTGAACTGAATGACATCCAAAATCTCTCTGGATTTCAAATGTATGATTTTAATTCATGATAATCTTAATTATTTGGGTAAATAATTTCTGTGGACAAGCTTTCAATTGGATATTATGGTGCTTTCTCCTAGTGAAGGATTTCTAGAGGTCAAGATAGTCAAAATGATGGAGAAGAGAAAACAGGCAGTTGAGTTCTCATAAAAATTTCCCTTCAACCTACTTCAAAATAATGCTTGAAATAAAATTCTGAAGTGGCAGAGCCAACAACAGTTCAGAATGAGACAGCCTTCCAGCCCAAGCGTATTGAAAAGAAGAAATCTGTGACAAAGAGTAGCCTGAACCCCACGTGGATGAAACACCAACCATGAGAGTAGGTAATAGACAGAATCAGCAACAAGTTCAGGATCTCTTAAGTCAGAGGCAGTAAGGGGATCTAGTAATTGGGTTAGAAAGAGATTACAGGGTACCTCTATACTAATAGTGGATACAGGGCCAGAAGCTCTTTGGTAATTTCATTATCTATACCCACTTTTGGATCACAGTTCAAGGGCCGAAAGGAGAACTTTTGGTCAAGAGGGAGTGGAAACCTTGAAAAGCAGTATTATTTCCAAGGGACCCAGAAAAATGGTATTTCCAGTCTTAAAGGAGGAGGGGCACTGGGAAACAATAGTTATTGTGACCCCAAGGAACAACAGACCTTTCTGGTAAGGACCACAGTAGAAACCAAGAGAGTAGGGACACACATCTCCCCAGATCATACCATCCAAAACTTACTAATTAGCTCTGAAAAGAACGATGTGAAAAGGCCTAGAGCTTGAGACAAAGATTCTCTCCCTCCCCAGTGGGAAAGAACCCAAAATTGACACAAAGATTCTCTCCCTCCCCAGTGGGAAAGAACCCAAAATTGTTCCAAATCAAGAAATGGGGTAGGAAAAGGAGTGAACAACAAAAAAAGAACCTGTCCATAAAAAGTCACTATGATGACAGGGAAGACCAAAATAAAACTCAGAAGAAGACGATAAAGTTAAAAAAGCTATTTTAAAACCTCAAAGAAAATGTGAATTGGACAAAAGAGCATCAGAAATATTCTTAGAAGGGTTAAAAAATAATTTTCAGATGAAATAAGTTTGTTAGGGGAAAATTTATGTAAAGATATGAAACAAAAGGAAAATAATTATGAAAAGACAATAGCTTGTTAAAGGGGTCATACAAATTGAAAAAAAATCTTTAAAAAATTGGCTGAATGGAAAAAGCAGGTACAAAAAAAAAAAACACTGGTGAAAATGATTGCTTACAAAGCAAAATTAGCCAAATAGAAAAAGAGGTACAAAAGAGCCCCCCAAAAAATTCCCTAAATTTTTGATTTGGGCTAGTGGAAGCCAAGGAACAATAAAAAAATTTTTAAAATGACATAATAAAAGACAATATTGGAAAAACAATGATCTAAAAATAGATCAAAGAAATATAATTTAAGAATTATTATATTACTTGAAAGATATGATCAAAGAAAGAGCTAAGAGCTTCAAGAAATTACCAAAGAAAACTTCCCTGACATCCAAGAACCAGAAGTAAAATAGAAAGAGAAAGAATCCATCAATCATCACCTGAAAATGATCCTAAAATGAAAACTCCCAGGAATATTATAGCCATATTCCAAAGCCCCCATATAAGGAAAAAATACTTCAAGCAACAAGAAAAAAAATTCCGATATCTTGGAACCATAGTCAGGAATGGTACAAGATTTAGCAATGTAATATTAAAGGAGTGGAGGGCTTGGAATATAATATTCCAGAAAGGACAAGAGCTCAGGTTACAACCAACTATAACCTACCCAGCAAAACAGAGTATAATCCTTCAGGGGGGAATATGAATATTTAATGAAATAGAGGACTTTCAAGAATTCCTGATGAAAAGACAAGTGTTGAATAGAAAATGTGACATTGAAATACAAGACTCAAGAGAAGCATAAAAGAATAAACATGAAAGAGAAATCATAAAGCACTCAAGATCATTTAAGTGTTTACCTTTATACATGAGAAAATGAGACATGTATTTTCTAAGAATTGTATTATTATTAGGAAAGTTAGAAGGATTCTTCAAAGAAAGAGGATGGAGAAGAGAATCAATTATATTAATATGATTTTTTAAAAAATTGGCAAGAAAAAGAGAGACCCAGGGAGAAAGGAAAGGGAGAGGAATAATGGAGAAAATTGTGTCACATAAAACAGGCATGTTAAAAAAGAGAGGATTGGATGGAGAAATTACTGGAGAGGTGGGGAGCAATGTTTGAACCTTACTCATATCTAAATTGGTCCAACAAAGGAAAAAATCTATCTTCAAACTCAATTGATATTGGAAATTTATCTCACCTAATAAAAAAGTAGGAAAAGAAAAGGGCAAGAGAAAGTGTGGGATGATAAAAGGGAAGGCAATGGTCAGAAACAAGAAACTTTAGAAGTGAAACAGGATAAAGAGAGAGACAGAAGAAAGAAAATAGGATGGGGGAAAAGTGAATGTGAATACTTAATACATAAAATGGAAATGGATAGCAACATGAACTAGAAACCAGAATCCAACATTATTGTTTGCAAGAAAAAGACTTGAAATAGAGAGACATACAAAAGTTAAAATAAAGGGCTGAAGCAGAATCTGTTATACTGTAACTGAAGTTTACAAAAGATTCTATTCATCTCCTTTGCTTCTTTCTTATTTATTTTATAATTAGATTTCTCTAACTCTAAAAGGGGAAAGTTAAGGTCCCCCACTCATATAGTTTTACTGTTTTATTTCCTTCTGTACGTCATTTAACTTTTCCTTAGGAATTTGAATTCTATGTTATTTCATGAATATATGTTTAGTGTTGATATCAATTCATTGTCTTTAGTTCCTTTTAGCAAGATATAGTTTTCCTTCTTATCCCTTTTAATTATGTTAATTTTTGCTTTTACTTTGTTTTAGATCATAATTGCTACACTTAACTTTGTAAACTTCAGTGAGAAATTTTGTATACTAATACTTATTAATATATATATATATATTAATAAAAGTGAGAAAGATAAGATCAATGAATTGGGCATTCAACTAAAAACAAAAAAAAAATTAGAAAAGTCATGAATTAAAAATCTCCAAATAAGTGCAAAAATAGAAATGTTGAAAATTAAAGGAGAGATTAATAAAAGTGAAAGTTAAAAAAAATTGAACTATAAAAACCAGACTAGGAGCTGGTTTTATGAAAAGAAAATTCAATAAGATAGATAAACCATTGGCTAATTTGACTTTCAAAAAGAAAGAAAATCAAATTACTAGTATCAAAAATGAAAAAGATTAATTCAATGCCAAGGAAGATGAAATTAAAACAATTACTAGCAGTTATTTCATCCGGTTGTATATCAATAACAGTGACCATCTAAATTAAATGGATTTTAATATTTATAAAAAATATAAACTTCCAAGATTAACCAAGAATAATTAGAATACTTAAATGACTCTAACATAGAAAAAAAATTAACAAGTCTCTATATGATCCCCAACAAAAATCCCTATGATCAGTTGAATTCACAAGTGAATTGTATTGTTATTCAATCATGTTCAATTCTTTATGACTCTGTAGATCATATTGTTCAATGCATTTTCTTGCCAAAGATACTGGAGTAGGCTGCCATTTTCTTCTGCAGTGGTTTAAGACAAACAGAAGTTAAGTGACTTACTCAGATTCACACCACTAATAAGTGTCTAAGGACAAATTTGAATTCAGATCTTTCTGATTCCAGACCCAGCACTCTACCCACTGAGCCAACTAACTGTCTTCTAGAATTCTACTAAATATTTAAGGAACAATGGATTCTAATGCTGTTATCAGTAAAGAAGGAGCTTTACCAAATTCCTTTGATGCCACAAATGTGGTTTTGATTTCTAAACTAGACACAGAAAAAATAAAGAAAACTAAACACCAATTTATTTATTGAATATCAGTAGGAAAATTTAAAATAAAATTCTAGCAAGGAGATTATAGCTATATATCATAAAGATCATAGTATGACAAGATGGAATTTATACCAGGAATTCAAATCTGGTTCATCTACCAGCATAATTCACCATATTTATAATAATAAAAAACAAAAATCATATGATTATATTGATGTGGAAAAACCTTTAATAAAATACCCATTCCTGTTTTAAAAAAACCAAAAAAACAACAAAGCATAGGAATCAAAGGAACTTTCTTAAAATGATAAGTAGTATCTATTTAAGACCAGGAGCTTACATTATCTGGAATGGAGATAAATTCGGAACTTTCCCAAAAATATCAGGAGGGAAGCAAAAATGTCCATTATCACCACTATTATTTAATACTGTACTAGAAATGCTAGCTACAGCCACAGGACAAGAAAAAGAGATTGAAGGAATAAAAATGGGTACTAAGGAAATAATACTATCATTTTTTGTAGATGATATGATAGAATACTTAGAGAACCCTAAAGAATCAACTAAAAACTAGTCAAAACAATTAACTTTTAGCAAAATTTCAGGTATAAAATAAACCAATATATATCACCAGCATTTCTATTTACTGTCAATAAAACTTAGCAGGAAAAGATAGAAAGAGAAATTCCATTCAAAATAACTACAGACAATAAAATATAAAATAGCTGTAGACAATAAAATCTACCTACCAAGACAAATTCAAGAACTGTGAACACAAAACATTTTTCATATAAATAAGATAGATCTAAATAATTAGAGAAACAGTAATTGCTTTTGGGTAAACTGAACCAATATAATAAAAGGACAATTCTAAGTTAGTTTATTCAGTGCTATGCCCATCAAATTAACAATAATAATTTTGTAGAACTAGAAAAAATAACAATTCACCTGGAAGAATATTAAGATTAAAAATATTAAGGAAAGCAGCCTAACAATTCCAGATTTCAGACCATATAACAAAGTGTTAATCATCAAAACAATCTGATACTAGCTAAGAAATAGAGTGGTAGATCAATGAAATAGATTAGATATATAGTTCACAGTAGTAAATGACTATAGTAATTGAGAGTCTGATAAACCCAATGATTCAAACGTTTGGTATAAGAGCCCAACATATGACAAAAATTGCTGAGATAAGTGGAAAACACTTTGTAGAAACTAGACAGTGTTTCACAACATATAGCAATATATGTCAAAATGCATACATGATTTAGACATAAAGGTTGATAGTCTAAATAAATTAGGGAAGCATTGAAAAATATATCTGTAAGGTCTATGTATAAGGAAAGAGTTTTGAGAGGATAAAAGGAGATTACAGGAAGAAAAAGAAATAATTTTAATTACATGAAATTAAAAAAAAAAACTTTTGTAAAAATAAAGCCAAAATTAAGAGGGAAATAGAAAACCAGGAAAAAAAAATTATTGGTAGTTTTTCTGATAAAGGCCTTATTTCTCAAATACATAAGGAATGAACCAAATTTATAAACATAGGAGATGTTCCCTGTTTATAAGTGGTAAAATGATATGAAAATATAATTTTCAGAAGAAGAAAGCTATCAATAGTTGCATGAAAAAAAATGCCCTAAACCACTGCAGAATAGAGAAATGCAAATTAAAATAACTTCGAGATGGTGATTCATGCTTAGGATTGGCTAACATGACAGAGAAGGAACGAAGATGCAGAAAAATTTGGAACATTAATGAATTGTTGTTGGAATTGTAAACCAGTACAATCATTCTGGAAAATGATTTGAAACAATTCCCAAAAGTGTGTGCATACATTTTGAGTCAGGAATATCACTATTAGGTAAGTGTTTCAAAGAGATCAAAGAAAAAGGAAAAGGTCCTATTTATACAAAAGTATTTAAAGCAGAATTTTCTGGGGTGACAAAATTATTATTGCTGTTGTTGTTTGTCCTTTGTTTTTGAAGAGGATCATGACATTAGAAAGGTGATATCATGACTTTTGAGTAAATTGGGTTTAAGTGAGTCAGGGTTATACAAAATCACCAGCCTCTAGTCATCTGAGACCAATGGCAAGATGTAGATCAAGACAATTGCAGATGGCCTTGGATGTAATAGGAGACTTTGGCCTTTTTAAGCTAAGGTCTTTAATCAAATATCAGTTTGACTGAGGTAATGCCCATTCACTACTTAAGACTAGGAAAGAAATGATGGAAAGAATCACTTCTTCTACCTAGTTAAAAAAAAATCAATCTGGGAAGGGGAAGACCCTCAGGGTTTCTGGTCAAGGGAAAGCTCACTTTGAGCCATCCAACTCAAACAATGGCCAAGTAAGTGTCAGGTTGGGACCTATTCTTGACCAAGCAATGAGGGCCAGAGTGATTTGGATTTAAGTCATGGTCTTTAAAAAATAAATCTATCCTTTAAAATCCAAGATATGTTGCACGGTTTCAATGATCAAAATATATATTCCTTTGAGCAGAGAACCTGCAGATAAGAGTGTTATTTCCTATGTGGAGAGAGAAAAAGGAGGGAGGAAAAAGAGGGAGGGAAAGAAGAAGGGAAGGAGAGAAGATAAAGACAAAAGGGGTAGGGAGGCAAGGTTAGAAGGAAGAAAAGGAGAAAGGAAGGAAGGAAGAAAGGAAGGAAGAAAGAAAAGAAGGAAGGAAGGAAAGAAGGAAAGAAGGAAAAAAGGAAGGAAGGAAGGAAGGAAGGAAGGAAGGAAGGAAGGAAGGAAGGAAGGAAGGAAGGAAGGAAGGAAGGAAGGAAGGAAAGAAGAAAAAACAAGTTATAGTATATGGTTATGATGGAATATTGTGGTGCTGTAAGAAATAATGAGCAAGATGGCTTAAGAAAAACATGCGAAGACTTATATAATTAATGCAAAGTGAAGTGAACAGAACCAGAAGAACATTGTATACAGTAATAGCAATATTACATGACAAATAACCATGATCCCTCAATTGATAAATGCTCAAATGATATGAAAAGACAATTTTCAGATGACAAAATTAAAGCCTCTTGTAATTACCTGAAAAAATGCTCTAAATCACTATTGATTAGAGATACGCAAACAACTTTGAGGTATCACCTGACACCTCTCAGACTGGCTAAGATGACAGGAAAAGATAATGATAAATATTGGAAGGGTTGTGGGAAAATTGGGTGTAAAGGGCTAGAACTGAGCAATGCACTTGGATAATGAAGCACGTGACACTAATTGCCAATTGGACAGTTCCCTATTAACTTGTTTGAAGGTTGACCCTCCCCAGCTATTCTGTGCTGACTTGATTGGTGGGACAAAGAGGGGGAAGTGACTTGTGTGGGAGGAGTAAGGAGAAACTTGGGTGGTGGAACTCACGCTCTCTCACACTCGTGACCTGGCATTTGAGGGTGACGGTAAAAGATCAAGAATAAAGACGTTTAGTGATCCTGACTCCGGCTGATTTCTGGGAAGATAGAGTTCCAGCAATTGGGAGACTAATGCATTGCTGGTGGAACTGTGAAATGATCCAACCATTCTGGAGAGCAATCTAGAACTGTGCCCCAAGGGCTATAAAACTGTGCATACCCTTTGACTCAGCAATATCATTAATGGGTCTATATCCCAAAGAAATCTTAAAGGAGGGGAAAGGACCCACATGTGCAAAAATGTTTGTAGCAGCCCTTTTTGTGGTAACAAAAAATTGGAAAAGGAGTGGATGCCAATCAATATGGGAATGGTTGAACAAGCTGTGATAGATGAAGATAATGGAATAGTACTGTTTTACAAAAAATTATTGATGCTGAGTGAAATGAGCAGAATCAGGAATACATTGTATATAATAACAGCAAGAATGTGCGATAATCAATTATGAAAGACTTGGTTCTTCTAAGTTCAGTGATCCAAAGCAATCCCAATAGATTTTGGACAGAAAATGCATCCAGGAAAATATCTAAGGAGACTGAATATAAATGAACAGATGCCATCTTCCCCTCTTTTTTCTATTTTTTAATCTTTCCCATGGATTTTCCCTTTTACTTTGATTTTTCCTCCCAACATGATTCATAAAGCAATGTGTATTAAAAATAAACTTACAAAAAAGGTAAACTATGAAATACTTAGCTACTTTGGTCAAGACAATGATCAAAAAGAATTTCAAAGGATCCATGATGAAAAATGCTGTCCATCTCCAGAGAGATAACTGATAAATTCTGAATGCAGAGTGAAGCATATCTTTTAAAAACTTCCATTATTTTTATTGTTTTATTTTGTTTTTGCTTTCTTTTGTAGCATGGTTAATGGTTTACATAACTTACATATGTATTTGAAATCTAATTGTTTACCTTCTCAAGGGGAGAGTGGGAGAAAGGGAAAGAATATAGAAGTCAAAATTTTGATTTTTAGAAATTTTTTACATGTAATTGGGAAATGTTTGATAAAATAAATTTGAAAAATTATTTTTAAAAGGGGGCAGCTAGGATAGAGTACCAGTCCTGAAGTCAGGAAGAACTGAGTTAAAGTGTGCCTTCAGACACTTAAGACTTCATAGCTATGTGACCCTGGGCAAGTCACTTAACCCCAATTGCCTCAGCAAAAATGAATAAATAAATAATAAAAAAATATCTCATAATGAAAACAATCCCATGCTTTTAGTTTTTATTTTTATGTTATCCATTGAGTCTGTGGTAAATACTATGCCTATACATATGGTACAATATATAGAATTCAGCGAGAAGAAAGAATGAAATCTATAGAAAGACTCTCATTTTACTCTACTCCTCTTTTACTGTTTTGACTATTAAGAGAATTTAGATTTCTTGACTGTGCTCTCCATGTAACAACCTTCTTCATAAACTCTGAATCAGTATGAAGAATTCCTGGTGTGGAAACTCCACATTGATTCAGATCAGCAATTGTCTGCATGGGGGCTTTGAGAGTTAAGTAGCAGTCCCAGGAATACACAGCAGTTTGTATCAGAGAAAGGGCTTGAATTCTGTTGTTCCTGAATCTTCTGGAGGCCTTTTATATGTTACCTTAAATAATGTCTTTCCATAAATATTTTAAGGGCAAATTTCACACTGAACATTTAAATGATTTTCAAGTAAAGTTTAATCATTCAATTTACAAGCTTATTATGTGTTTATTATTGTTAAGCATTGAGGATAGAAAAGTAAAAATACTCCTTACTGCCTGTAAGGTGCTTATATTCTAATAAGAGAAACAACATGGAAATAACTCAATACGGAGGAGAAGATATAGATAGAATAAGTGGAAGGTCATCTCAGTGGGAATATACTAGAACCTGTATAATTTAACAATAATAACAACAATAAATGGTATTTGTATACACTTTATGCTAGGTAATATGTCAAATGATTTCCATTTATTATCTCATTTGATTCTCACAACAAAGGCTGGTGTTAGTTATAATTTCTACATCTTGACATTCTCCATCATGGTTTCTATATATCACTGGCTCACAGAAGAAATTAAATGGCAATTTTGTGAGAGAGTTTTGCAGAAGCTGCAGACAACATGCAAAGACTAGCAGAAAACAGAGAAAAAGTTCAGAAAGTCAGAAAGGCATAAAATATAGAGTATTGTAAAGCACCAGCATATTTTATATTTTAAGACCATAGTAATTCAGACTTTTTCTGATGTAAGAGGAAGGCCAAAAATTTTTTATATGCATTTTCCAGATGGCAGGGGTGCTGTGCCCTTAACCACACGATATGGAAGGGATAGCTGTATTATTATTTCCATTTACAAGTGAGATTTACAAACTGCATTAAGTGATTTGGCCAGGGTCGCAGAGCTAATAAGTGTCCATGGCCAGATCAGATCTGCCCTCCTAAGATTTTCTTAAGTCCAGGCAACTAGATGTCCCAAACCTCTTATAGACACTTTATATCTGAGTGTACTTTTTTTAAAAAGAGGGTAAAGGAACAAGTTCCTAACAATATCCTTACACTACATAACCAATTCTACAGCCCTTTCTTTCCACCAAATGAGCAGATGGATTTTCTCCTATAGTCCACCATAAAGAGTAATCTCATGCTATCACACCTGTAATAGGGGAAGAACCAGGTGCCATTATGACAAGGACCAGAAAGTCACAGGGGTAAAACTTGAATGCCATTGTCCTTCTAGCTTTCAAAGCTTAAATCCTACCTCCTGCTGGGGTATAAAATTCAGAAAACCATTTGTAGAGATATCAGTGAGGGCCCGGGTATAAAAGGGGAATGATGCTTTGCAAAATCCCCCAGGACCTACTGAGCTTTTTCATGGTAATGAAGAAATGTCAGTGGAAGTTGATGGGGCGTGTGTGCATGTGTATGGATGTTGGGGAGGGGGTGAGGGAGAAGTGGGGGAAGAGAAGATGGAGGCAGACTTGAATTTTTACATCCGAAATGTCATTTGGAAACCGCTTGTGTACTCCAACTTAGAGCTCCAAACTCTTTCCATGCTGTTAAAAAAAAAATCGGTCCGTAAACAGGTCAGTCTTCTGTAAAAAATTGATTTGACAACAGCAATTTTAAGTGGTTGATGGCTTGAGTTTGCAGCATCTTCCTCTGCTCTCTGATCTGGTGTGAACGGGAGGATGTTTATCTGTTATTTATGGAGCAGCCTGATGAAAAAAAAAATGGAGCGTGTTCTCCTCTACCATTTGTCTTCTGTATTAACCTCCCTCTCAGGGTCACACTGAAGATGCTGTAGGTAGTGATCGGGCTGCCCGTTATCAGCCTCATTGCTTAATGTGCCATCAACCAGAAGTTTAAGTGGGCTCATAACCACTGCCACTATGCTCCTAAGAAGCATTTATCTGGGGCTAACTACGATAAAGTCCTTAGAGTCGTGATATTTTAAAAGAGAGATGAAAAGTATTGCAATGAGGATAAGGAATCTCTAGTTATCACCCTTGATGCCATAAATCAGCACGCTGTAAATCGGTAAATAGGGAGAGTCCAACACAGAGATAAAAGTATTTAACAAAAGGTACAACTCTCTAATTTCTGGGGGTTCCATTTACTTAGCCACTTTCATTTCTGAGTACCTATTGTCTGAAGCCTCCCGGTGTGACGTTTGGGCAAATACAAGCAAGAAAAAAAAAAAGAAACAAAAAAGGGGGAAAAAAAGGATTAAAAGGATAGATCTAATGGGCTGAGGATAGTGTATTTTTGAAGAGGGAAAGTGACTAGAGGCAGGTTTACAATTTGAATTAAAAAAAAATTCTAGTAAGGAGCCTCTTTGTTTCACTGAGTGCTATCTGCCTCACACACTAGTCAGCTCCTGTTCTCTTACCATGTGGCATTCTCCCAGATCCTGAGCATTCCCTTACTGCCACAGCTGCAGAGGGGCATATCGGAGGGATGTTTGTAAAGTAGTCCCTGCTTTTTGCACTCCCCCAACCCCATCAAATATACACAGTCCTTGTGGTATTGTCTTTTAACCCCTAAGTGAATTTAGATCTGGGGACACTGAATGTTTTATATTTATCTGTGGCATTTGTTTTTATTTTTTATTTTTTTAAATGGCTATGGAATGCTTAAGTGGAAATAATGTCTGAGTATGGCTCTTTCCAAATAGCTCGCAGTCAATGCCATATATTACATTGGAAACAGAACTATACTAAAGACTTCCAATACATGATAATATATTTCCTTTATAAAGAATATCTTTCAAACCCCATGGGCAATAAGGCTTGTCATTAGGTGGATGTTAATGAGTTTAATAAATTGAAAGGTGGCCCGAAATAGAAAAAGAGTCGAGTAATAATATTAGGTCATATTGTTTTACTCATTATTCACAAGAGGAAAAATTGTTTTTTAAGGCAAGAAGTTATTTCTCTCTCCAATTTTTTTTTTTAAAACTGCTTAAATAAATGTTTCTTCAGAGTTGTTTTAAGAAAAAGGAATATGAGGCTCATGTGGAAAGAACTTTGCAGCCTCCTGCAACTTGATTGTTCACACTTCAAAGCAATCCTAAGAAAAACTGTAAATAAGGACTAGGCATAAAAATACACCAGCACCTGGGAATACTCAACCCACTGCACCACAGAACAGAATCCAAGTTCTGGCAAACAGCCAACCACTGTGGATAAATCTGGAAAGGCTTAATATATACTGAAGAACCGATCTACTTGGAGACAAACTCTGTGGGTGTACTTATCTCCATGCCACTTCCAGGACGCCTTTTACTGCTTTGAATATAAAATAGATCTGGTCATCATGTGATATAGCAGGCTCTCACACTGCTGGAGCACCCATAATGAAATCCGGAGTTAATAGGAAGTACACAGACTTCTCAAGAGACTCTTTATCATTCTTTCGTTTTCTCTCTCCTTTATCCCCCCATGTCTCCCCTCATTTTTTTTCCTTTCTTCCCTTCCCTGTTTCCATTTCCCCCTTTCTTTTTTCTTCATCATTCTTTTTCTTTCTCTTTTCTTCCATTCTTCCCTCTCTCTGTCTCCTTTCCTCCCTCTTTTCTCCCTTCTCCTCCCACCTCTCTGTCTCCCTCTCTCCTCTCCAAACATTTCTTCTTTCTTTCTCTTCCTCTTCCTTTTTTTCTTTCTGTATTGTAAAATATTCACTTTGATATGGTTAGTAAGACCTGAGAAACAGCTTTCAAATAGTTTAACCAAGTGAAGCTATGCTGTGGGAGGTAATTGGGCAAGCATTACCAAGTCTGAGTCATGCAATAACATAACAAAAGCAAAGAGTGAGTCATGTGCACACGTTACCATAGTTATACAACAAACATGCAGTTTCTGTTTACTCATGGACAAATTGTCCGTATCCTGCTAACTCTAACATCTAAAGGCAACAATGGCAATTTTTGCAAGTTGCTCATCTTATAATCATCTTCACTTTGTTGGATGCTTAAGTCCAATATTTAGCCAACTTGAGCATTTTGAATAGAAAGGAGTCTTTTAAGACTGACAACAGATAATTTGTGTAGTTTAAATATGAAACATCCAGAATTCTACCGATTTTCTTCTGATAGTCAAGGGATAAAAAATTTGTAATACAAAAGCTTTCATCTTTGAAGGGATCTATAAAAAAAAAAAAGAAAGAAAGAAAAGTAATTATTAAATGCAACAGGAAATGTTAGATTTCTATTAGGTTTGTTCAATTTTCCAGTTTCTCTTTCCCCTCAGCATACATTTTTCTATTGCAGATTTCACTAGGGAAATATCAGCTTCAAATTTATCCCTAAGCTAAAACCTATCAAATGATTGACGAAATCTTAGGCAACTTGAAAAGTGAGTTAAGTAAAACCTGTTTTGCTATTTGGAGGCATATTCTCTTCTCTATAAATGTATGTAGCTCTTTCCATTTATCTGTAGTAAGAAGAGAATATTCTCCAAAGGTGAATTTATTTCTTCGGAAGCTAAAGACCTTTTGTAGTACTGAGTCATACCTGAATAGGATTTTTTAAAAATTTCTTTGTGACTTTATGCACGTGTAGGCATTTTAAATATTTTCATAAGATCTTAAGAAGATTTTCTAACTTAATTCATATGTTTCATTTGTCTGCCTTTCATATCTGATCATAGGATTAAAAAAAGAACAAAACCTGATGGTATTGGCTATTTCGATCATACATGCATTATAGTCATGCAGCTAATTTTAGAACTAGAAAAGACCAGAGTCCATCTAGCTCAGGATTTTAACCTGAAGTCCATGAATTTATTTTAAAAGAAATATTTGTATAACAATATTTTGATACAGTTGACTTTCTTTGTAGTCCCATGAATTCTATTTTATGCATTTAAAACCTTAATTCTGAATAGCAATCCATAGATTTCACCAGACTACCAAAAAGGTCCATGACAGAAAAAAAGATTAAGAACCACGTTCTAGAGTACAACCAATTAATTTTTCAGGCAGGAGTCTTGAGACTTAGAGATGTTCAGTTATTGCCTCAGCCAGGAGAGAGAGAGCCAGGATTAGGACTCAGCCTACCCACTCCTAATCTGCTTCATTTTCATTCCTCTCCCCCTCCCCATATCACCAATGTGCTTCTTGACCCCAAGCCTAATCTTTTTTAACATCAACATTTTTCAGGTGATGCTATATGATGATGAATCATGGAATACTATTGTCTATAAAGAATTAAGTTAATTGGTAATCCAAAGGGCAATGGGGAAGAGCATGGAGGCCATAAATTAGTTGAAGTATATTATCAGAGATGGTTTTCATTCAAGAAATGGACTAGAAGATAGAATCCTGTGAAGGGAAGATCATAAAGTAGATAGACTGGCTCTATAGAAAGTAAGAGATAATAACTGGACAGGTAAAGTGCTGCACTATTATCCACAATAATATTGAAAGCCCTAACAGAAGTCTTTCAGAAATTGGCTAGATCCTTTATGGAAGATTTCTGAGAAGACATGGCATTGAATAACATAATGATGAAGTGTAGGTTAGTAAATAAATTGGAAAAAAAAGTCTTTGCCCCTACTTGGAATTGATTTTTTATTGTTTATTAAGCACTTATAATGTTCTAGGCATAGGGGATATAAAGCTTTAGATATATAAAGACAAAAAATTGACAGTCCCTGCATCCTCAAGGAAATTATAAATGGAGTGGGGAGAAGTGGGGAGGAGAAGGTAGGAGGGAAGATTACTGTGCAATATGTACACATGTACATGCAAATTTCATACAAAGTAATTTCAATAGGCAAAGTAATTTTGTGAGAAAAACTAACAACTGAGGGAAGCAAGAAAGATTTTGCACAGGAATAAGCACCTGAACTATACTTTGAAGACAGTTAGGGATATGGAGGATCATTTGTGCAAAGGTGTGGTGGAGGCAGGAGATGGAGTTATATATGAAGGGCAGTCACTCATGCATTGGTGTGGAGGTAGAAGATGGAGTTTTGTATGAAAAAAAAGAACTGATAGGCTTGTTGAGCAGTGTAGAGATTCTGGGAAGTAAGAGTAATAGAAAAAATAAACTGGGAAGGTAAATGAGTGGGAGTCAGAATATGAAGGACTATAAATACCAGAGTGGATATTTTGTATTTTCTGCAAAAAGCAATAAGGAGCCATTGAACACTTTTGAATAGGGAGGGAAGGTGACAGTCAAATTGTGTTTCAGGTGTGTCAATCTTTCAGTTATGTAGAGAAGCTGTACTGGATAAAAGAGTTACCAAAGATAAGATGCTAGAACCAGTTGAGAAGTTGATAAAGGCTTGAAGTTCTTACACCAATCTGAATAGTGAGAACTCAGATTAAATTGCATTTTAACATGCAAAGCATTTTCCTTTCTATCACTCTATCTTACAAGTAATGCAAATATGATCACCTCCATTTTCACAGAACCTTAGATTTAGGGTTGATAAGAACCACTGAGACCAAGTGCACAGCTGCTCCCAGTGCATAATGATAATACACATTTGCTATTTGACATATCAGCAAAGTGAGACAGAAAGAGATTAAGTACTTGCCCAGGGTCATACAGTTAGTGAATGTCTGAGACAGCATTTGAATTCATGTTTCCTTATTTTACTGCCATTATACAGATGAAGAAATGAAGATATTAAGAGATATTAAGGACTTTGGTATTACAGTACTTGAATCTAGGGTTTTGGTCTCTGAGAGCAATGCCCATTTTATTTTATCATCAGTCTGCATCTCACCTTGTGGTCAGTAACACTATATTCTAGGCAAGCACTTGAAGTATGGAAAACAATGGAAAATTTATACCTAAGGTATTTACTTCCAATTATAAAGACAGGGAAAATAATAGCCAATATATTAGTAACAGCTAGCATTTATATGTGCCAGGCCAGGAACTTTGCTAAACATTTTACAATTATCTCATTTGATCCTTACTACCATTCTGCAGGGTAAGTGCTATTATTATTGCCATTTTATAGATAAGGAAACTGAGGTAAATAAATTAAGTAACTTGCTCAGTATCACCCAACTAGTGAGGGTCTGGCCCATGTTTACACTTGTTTTCTTCATTCCAGGGCCAGGGTTCTAGCCATGATACCAACTGGGCTAGGAAGGCTAGGGGTAGCCTCTTGCCTCTAAATAAAATATTGTATTTGTTGAGTTAATACCCATAGCATGTCCTAACACACTGGCCTCTCATGGAGAACCATGTGAAGGGGAACTGACACCTCCACAGAAGCTAGCCACCTACTAGGGAGATCAAACCCAAACTAGCCAGCCCTACGCTCTTGCTTCAAAAAGCTGGAGATCTGGGTGTACAGACAAAACTCACACTTATTTGGTACTTTCCTCTGAACTAGTACTGTCCACTTGATTATGGAAGTCAAGGGAAGTCAAGGCAACTAGCATTTATTAAATGCTTACTATATGTCTTATACTATAAGTGCTTACTATTTGCTGACAAGTGTTACACAAATTTGAAATAATCTCAATTTGCAGAAGAGAAAATCAAAGGTTTTCATAGAGGTAACATACCTGCAGCATTCTTTTTACTTCCCATATTGCCTCCTCGCCCATATTGATAAGCCCTTTATGCTTCTTGGACCTTTCCATGGAGTTGTTTGGCTTCCAATTTCATTAATTTTTTGCTATGTCTTTTAAGTGGCTCTTTCTCAACCTTCCACTCACATATTGTTATATCTCTTCATTACTAGCCATTTCATCATTTTGAAACAATCCCTTTTCAATAGGTGAAAAATAGCAAGATGGTATAGTGCAATTGTTTTGGAATCAAAGAGCTTGGATTAATTTTTAAAAAAAAGGTTCACAAAATCCAGAGGAGGAGCCACTTTTTCTGAGATCTTCTGTAAATGGAGAACAAGAATGAGTTCTGGCCTGTAGACATCCCTAGCCGAATGGAATCTGAGACCTTTGGGGGGTAGAAGATTATCTAGAAAAGTGGCTGCCATCTAACATTTAACTGGAAAATGATTATTTGAATGTTAGTACTCATAAAAGTCCTGCATTAACAGCCCTGTATACAACACTTGTGCATGTAACCAGATGACAGCAGGGTACCGAAAGTGCAGAGTCGGTCAAAGCATCCCTCCTATATGTCTCAACCCTATTATGAAGGGACCACCCAATGTGTGAGAGATTCAAAGGAACCACACGGTTTTGCTTTATTCTTTCAGTATTATTTGTGCCTGCAATAACTCTCCTTTTTTTCTCTCAAGAAGGAGGCAATGGTAGAACATAGCCCTCTTCAGCCAACCCAATTGGCTACTTAAAAAAAAAAAAAAAAAAATAGCTCACAAGCTTGGAATACTAGCCAGACCCTAGCACTTGTGGGAAGTGGTAAGCTTATTTTGGGGGGAGTAATAGAGCAAAGTGAAAGGAATGCTCTTTAATCCAATTAGAAGGTTTATTTGTTTATTTTTTTCTTTTCTACTATGAATTCAGTATCACCTCTTTGTCCTGGGTTTTTGTGAGCCTGCTTGGTAAGAATTAGCCACAGGGGTAATTGATATTTTTATTGACACCTCCTTGATTAAAAGATGTTGGAAGTACCAGTTTCTAATATAGAATTCTGCCTGGAAAAAATAATTAAAAATGAATGGGAAGAAAGAAAAAAAGAAAAAAAAAATTGGCCAGTTAAACTTAGCAAACCTTTCCTGGGAGGAATCTGACACATACTCACTGCAAATGGGCAGATCTTCTGTTATATAGCTAACCTATTCTTAGGGTAATTTTGTAGCAATGGGTAATAAAATATCTTTTTGGATTTGGCCTACCCTAAGGGAAATAACTTTTGGATAAAAGTTTAACTGTTCCAATAATGTAAATGTGATCCAATAGTATTATGCCCACTGTTGCCTATATAGTTTTTCCATTTAACAAAAAGGAGGAAAAGTTGGATGGTATAAGTGAACAATTTCAGAGCTACAGAAAGTTAGAATCCTCACGTTAAATATTACCTCCCTAGGTTCAAAAAGGTATATGGCGCCACCAAGAGGTTTTTTTTTTCTTTTTCTTTTTTGATTGGTTTGAAAAAAGGTTTGATGATCAGTAAGCTTCTAGAGGGCAGGGGGTTTCCTTTTTTTTTTTAGTTTTAATATCACCAGCACTTAGGACAGTTCCTTGAACATAGTCCTTAAAAAAAAAAAGGCAGATTCTGATTTCATCAGTTGTAGGAGTCATTCAGTAAGTAATTTCCTTTACTATTACAGACCTATATCACAAGATTGAGTGGAGGCAAGTAGAAGTTAAGCGATTTACTTGTTCATATTCATATTGACAGTGGAAGAAATCCACTGAATCCAGACCTTTCTAACTCAAAGAGCTGTTTTCTATCCTTTATATTACTGTACCTTTCTGTACATATATAATAGATGTTTATTGAATTAAATTGATCTCTATTTTCATTCATGTGATTAGCCCTTTTCATCACTGTTGATCTTAGGATACATCCAAAATGTTTCAGAGAAAAGGATTTTTTTTGTTTTTTTGGTTTTTTTACAGCTAATATTCCAATTATCCCAGTGTTATTCATGTGCCCATTAAGCTCTCTGATTTAGAACATGTTTGTGTGCTCAATATTTCTTTAAAATGATAACTCTACAGAAATGTAAAGATTGTTTTAAATGTTTACTCTTTATTCCCCATATTTAAAGGTGATGTTTTTGGTAGTGTTGCTGCACTGTTTGCCCTATGGCTGTAGCGACAAGGAATAAAACCTGAAGACCTTTAAAAATCCATTACTCATTGTTCATGCTCTCATCATATACAACAACTATTCTTCTAATATTCCTTCTGCTTCATAAATCCTGGTCTCCACAAATCATAAGACATAAAATCCTTTTTAAATCTTGGAAAAAAGGGAAAAAAGCATTGAAATTGGAATCAGAAGCCTGGGGTTCAAATTCTCTTTTTGGCACTGACTTGGACAAAATCAATGGACAAATCTCATCTATCTCATTGACAGTGTTGAATTAATTGATTTCTAAGGTCCTTTTTAATGCCCAAATCTTATTTTCCTGCTCTTTCATCTTTGATTACAGAATAGCATTGTGCTCTTTATGGCATAATAATTGTTTAGTAAGAACTGCCTCATTCATTCATTCAGCATGATATGGAGCCGGAAAATAAAGACATGGAGTTAATCCCTACCTCTGCTCCTTCCTGTGTAGGGCAATGTGCTACCATAGGGACCTTGATCTGTGGTTCTTCTGTGTCCCATGTGAAAGAGTAACCATGACACATCATTTTATAAGTTTTGGTTTTTGTGTTGTCAGGGGCACAGCATGGAGACACTAGGAGAAACTTACCATGTAGCCATGAGATCATAGGTTTAAAGCTAAATGGGACCTCCAGAGATCAGGAAGTCCAAACTCCTTGCTTAATAGATGAGAAAGCAAAGGCAAGAGAATTAAAAGGTTTAACCAATAATATAGTTAGATGGTGATAAGTCAGGTCTTCAAGCTCAGGTCCTCTGACTTCATATTTAGAGTTCTTTTCATGCACCATGAAAAGATGCAATCCCTGACCTCACAGAGCTTACAGTAGAGGGATAAGACCCAAATGCAGATAACTATAAGACACTCTATTACATGACATATATTACAGAAAGATATAAAACCTAATCTGTTATGAGATCCTCATGAATAAATGAAGGAATCTTTCTTCCTGACTAACAACCCAGTGGAACCAAGTTACAATGAGCAGTATTTGAGATTGGATTTAATAATATTTTTATATCATCCTGCTATTTGTTGTCAACCATGGCTCATTAATATGTGTCATAATGGCTTTAGAAACTGAACATGGTTTGTGGGAGGTCTCAACTCTGCATTGCTAATGTAAGATCACATCCTTTGGTTCACTTTTCTTTTAAAAAATACATTCTCTGCACTCCCATTAATGTTCAAGTCCCCACTATACAAATTAAGATTATAAAATTATGCTTTTGAAGGAAAACTGTGGAGATGTTTTCCCCCATTAGAATTGGTTTGGCAAATAATTCTGTCCGTATGTCCTGTAAAATTCAATCACCTTTTTTCTAATACCTGTCTCAGGATGCTATTCTTCTATGTAAATGGCAACCGCTCCGTATTCCAGGTGTTTCTGTCCTTTCTTATCACCCACACACTGTCTCATAGAGGCCTTTTTCCCTTTCTGGAGGTCTGACATCCTAACACACACACACACATGCACACGTGCACACACTCACACGCACACACACACAGCATAGGGATTGCCTGAAAAGATAGGCTGAAATTCCACAGCTGGAAAAACATTTCTTTGTTATTTTTAAAGTATATAAAAAGCTCAAGACTGTAAGTTTCTGGGTTGTTAAATTAACTATTTTAGGGATGTAACCATTTTAAAGAGTGGTAACATTTATTTTTAAAAGCACTACATTTTAGAGAATTCTAAAAGATGGTGGTAGTTGACTGAAAATTCAAAAGACTAGCAGTACTTTTGGCATGTGTGTCAGATGAGACAGCCGTGCCATGTCCTTGCCTTTTTAGCTGTGACATGCCATCCAGTCTATGCTGGGCCACAAACTTGCATTGTTATGGCCCAGCCTGGGAGACATGTCGTTGCTGAAGAGCAGGTGTATGACATATCTTTCACTTCCCTGACACAAGTGCCACAAAATGCTACAGCCCCTGCTGCTTTCTTAGAGAATTTAAGCTCCTGGTGACAGTCAACACTACTCAAGGTAGAGCATCACAAAGGGATTACATGATCTTTGCCTTGTGTGTGATAGGTAGTTGTGCTCTCCACCCCCTCACCCTCTCAAAAAAAAAAAAAAAAGGGTTGTGATGAATCTTTCATTCAAGCCTTCTCCTAGGTGTGTGTGTGTGTGTGTGCACGCAGAGTGTAGGGTGAGGGCAATTGTCTTCCTAAACAAACAGCAACGTATTTCAGTTGATGCTAATTCTAGCAAAGGTGACAGGTACCATGTTCATTTCACAATGGAGAATAGCCAAAGGTCCAATCCAATCTGGTTCCCAAGAAAGCTTGGCAGGCAAGTGATGGAATAATGAAGGCATAAATAGAGCAGCAGCAACACCTGGCCAGGCAGTGACCCAACTTGGAAGTTGGGCAGATATAGACATCCCTCTCACTCCGGGCTCCACAATGGCCAGAAATGCCTGCCAGGCAGAGTAGGATTTGAATTGATATCCACTGTCCTGCTTATGCACAAATGTCTGTAGACAAATGGAAGATTCACCAACCGATCTCCCTGACAGGAGGATTTCACCCCTAGGCTATAAAAAGCTTATAATTTATAAAGCTGCACCAGTTACCCTTGTGATTTTTTATATATCTATATCTAGAGAGAATGTGGTTGTGGATAGACTCCACTGCTCTATAGCCCCATTGTGGCATAAACATATTGTATGTCAAATGTTTATGTATATTTTTGGAAATGGTACTTTTTATTGATTATGTAGGGTACAAAATGCATTGCATCCTGAAAGCAGACTTTATTAGCAATAGGCTGCTTGCTGAGGGCGGCTATGATGTCAAAAACAGAATGGCAGATACTAGGCACTCATTTAAAAAATTCACCTTAAAAATATAAAGTCCATTCCATGTATAATAAAAACAGATGATGTGGATTTTTTTTTTTCCCTAAGCAAAATCTCTTAAAAAAAAAAAAAAAAAGTATTGCCCAGGTAAGTTACCACCATTTTGATATCATGCCCTCAGCTTTAGACACAATGTCAGAATCGCAGTAACTTTATGCCTCAGGCATTATTTTATAGTTATTGCCCTCAGAACCAAGGTGCTACTTAAAATATACTGAATGCACAGTATATATTAATTTTTTTTACACCCAGACATATGCAAATTAAGGTAGTTAATATTCATAAGAGTTAAAGAAATCCACATTCAAAGTCACTAACTGATTTACTTTGGTTATTGTGTGAAGTAACATGCATTGTCTCCGAGCTGTTATGTAATCTTGGGTTAGAAAGAAAGATAATTTCGCCTCTTGTGCTCTATTATATTTCAGTAGTAATCTGCACAATTAAAATATCTGTGTTTAAATATAGAAAGACATGATTGTAACGTCCACCTTTTCTACATTCAATTTTTAGTTAATTCAGTGTTCTTGGGGAAGTGGATGGCATAGGGGGGGTGTAGAGCTTTGTGCCAATACCTGAAAGTAGAATGCTTTTTGTACTCCCCCCATTTACTGTACCTCCACAGTTATTGCACATCCATAGTTGCATGACAGTTCTTCCTGCTTTAATGAGACCCACGGTTGGGCTGAAGCATTATTAGAGCTCTCTCTGAACTGGTCAGACAGCATATTATTAAAAAGAAGGGGGGGGAGAAGTATGCCATTTCTAACATGGTCAGTAAACAAAGGACAATACTCTTCAAATGTCTCCTGAAATAAAAGATTGTAAATGCTTTTGCCTGCTGAATTTTATAATGAGGCACCTGGTGTGATTATTAGAGATAAGAATTCCCAAAAGGGGCTCTCACAAGAAAGGGGACTTTGGATTTCCAAATTTAAGAGCCAGGTACTGAGACTCATTTGTTTGTTTGTTCCCAGATTAGAAACCAACCAAGATTTTTTTCATTCCCTCCTCAGAAAACTATGGTTTCAGTATGCAAAATGTGATTGTGAAGTAGGAGGCTGAGGTCGAGCAACCCACAGTATCTACAAAACACCATTGTGACTGATGAAGGCGAAAGAAAAACAGGAAGGTTTAAAGATCACCTAAAAAAGGTGACAAAATTTGTTAGAAAAATTTACTGCATTTTACTGAACCCTTAAATATTATATTTAAAACACTTGGAGAATTTTGATTGCTAGAAATATCTACATAGTATTTCATTCATTTATCCATCCATTTATTTGTTGTTCATTCATTTATATATTAATTTATCTCTTTTCATTTGTTTTTATTGGTTCATTCATTTATCCATTTATCTATCCATCCATTCATTTACTCATTTATTTATCTCTTTGTTTGAATTCCAAGTGCAGAAACTTTCCACTGGAAAACTCCCCTGTGTTTTTGTTTTATAATTTCTTGATCATAGATCAAGAACTGCAAGATATTTTAGAAATCATCTCATTCAATCCCCTCTTTTTATAGATGAGAAACTGGGACCCTGTAAAGGTTAAGTGACTTGGCCCTTGGTCACAGAGATAGGAATCGAGGTAGTTGGGACTCAAACTGAATCATGACCTTAGAATGCAGGGCTCTTTCTGTTATGGTATCTAATGGTAATTAATCTCAGAAAATTGTCCAATGCCAATGAGAACTAGTACATGTTAGAAATAGGACTTGAACCCAGATCTTCCTCTTTCAAAGACTTAGACCTCTAGAAAATTGTATTTTCTAGAATACAATGTTTTGTTTTGTTTTTTCCTTTAGGGTCATATCAACAACTTGATTTAAGTGATTCTTGTACAACAGCATTTGAGCTATTGTGAAATTTCTATGAACAGGAAGATGTAACCATTGTCAAACATCCACTTATACATTTATACAGATATTTTTAGATATCTAAGTTTTTTACAATTTGTGTAGCCTTTTTTTTTTCTTACTCTTTTACTGAGCAAGATTGCTAGACTTGATATATTTTTTTGTGGTTGTTGTCAAGGCAGTTGGGGTTAAGTGACTTGCCCAGGATCACACAACTAGGAAGTGTAGGGTGAGTGTCTGAGATTGGCTTTGAACTCAGGTCCTGCTGACTTCAGGGATGGTGCTCTATCCACTGTGCCACCTTGCTGTCCCTAGACTTGATATTTTAGTGTCAATATTTAATCACTATCGTCCTAAAGCAATGCTCCTACATTATTTGGAGAATTATCTAGTAGTAGGAGCCATTCATCGCAAGTTATGTTCACTGAGCACATTTTCTATTGGGAGAATTTTCTCCTCCAGAGCCTAACTCTACATTTTGGTTCCAGTGGGGAAAATCCATGGTGAATTGGTTATCTAATTACACTTCTGGTTCACTTTCAGATGCTTTAACCTTGCCTGAGGGAGCTGCCCTAATTTCCACCTTGTTTCTCAAGAGAAAATTTTCCATTACCTCGGCAGTCCTAGATAATCTGACTGAACACTAGTTAATCTGGTAGCGATTAGTAGCACAGAAGAAATAACCACAAAAGGGTAATTTAGACAAAAGAATCTTTAGGAAGATAGAAAGTAAACTGAGGTGTGTGCAAAAATGCTTACCAGTGTTTTGTTAGTTTTGTTTTCACAGAAAGAGATTAGAATGACTTTCCAAACTAAATGATTTAGAATTCCCACGACATGCATGCCATAAAATAATTTTCTCCAAAGAGAGAAGGGCTAAGGGAATTAAAATTCAACAAATACTTAATACCTACTTATACAAAGGTTAAGAAAAACTTTTAGGTCATATATTTCTCTATGTGCTAAAGGTGTTATTAAACCTGCCTATCTCCTTACAAATAATTTTTTTTTTTTTTTAATTAAGACTGGGTCTATCTTGCTCAGGCTGGAAATGCAGTGACTATTCAAATGTAGTGTAGAGATCATTGACCTTTTCCATTCCAATTTAGGCCAATTTACTCCTCCATAGGCAACTTGGTGGTCCCTACTTCCCAGGGGCTTGAGATATTAGTGCTAGGTTTGGTGTGGCTATCTGATTGTATTTGTCTGTTGGAGTTCTGAGTTTGAGAGACCTCCCAGCCTTAGCCTCCCAAGTAGCAAGGTTTGCAGTCATAGCACTGTGCCTGGCCTAAACTCCTTAGTTTTAGAATTTTCTGCTCAATCTAGTTGTCTTTTAAAAATGAAACCCTCTTTTCTCCATTTATCCTAATTAAAAATGTATCCAAAAAGAAATCAGGAACTGGGTTATGTTTATAATTGTGATTTTTCCTGCTTTCAACTTTGATATGAGTGATAAAATTATGTAGAGGTGGATTGGAGAGAGAATTCAGAGGCTAGATGGCCACTTCACTTTTACAGATTAGGAAGCAAAAACCCTGAGGGTGGATACTTGTCTAACATGGCCCAGGTACTGATATAACTGAGACATGAACATACATCACACAGGGATCAATGAAAAACTTCTAGGGTCCAGATGTCACAAATGTGTCTAAGACTAATTCTATCGAAGAAAAAAAAAATTATAACCATAATGTTTAGGAAAATAAAAAAACAAAAACAAACAAACCCTTCTTTCAGTTTTACATTTTTTTTTCCTCTTCAGGAATTCCTTTATCTTCAAATGATACTTTGTTTTTAAATTATTATTAGGAAAGGGAGCACTTATGATTCTAACAAAATAGGTCAAAACTTTAATTAAAAAGGGAAGCTGTAAAATTGTTTAAAAATAACTGATTTGGGGCAGCTAGTTAGTGCAGTGGATAGAGCACCAGCCCTGAAATCAAGAGGACCTCAGTTCAAACTCAGGCACAACACTTCCTAGCTGTATGACTCTGGGCAAGTCACTTAACCCCAATTGCCTCAGGAAAAAAGAAAAAAGAAAAAAGAGAAAGAAAGAAAGAAAGAAAGAAAGAAAGAAAGAAAGAAAGAAAGAAAGAAAGAAAGAAAGAAAGAAAGAAAGAAAGAAAGAAAGAAAGAAAGAAAGAAAGAAAGAAAGAAAGAAAGAAAGAAAGAAAGAAAGAAAGAAAGAAAGAAAGAAAGAAAGAAAGAAAGAAAGAAAGGAGGGAGGGAGGGAGGGAGGGAGGGAGGGAGGGAGGGAGGAAGAAAGAAAGAAAGAAAGGAAGGAAGGAAGGAAGGAAGGAAGGAAGGAAGAAGAAAAGATAACTGATTTGGTTGAAAGAAAGAAAGAAAGAAAGAAAGAAAGAAAGAAAGAAAGAAAGAAAGAAAGAAAGAAAGAAAGAAAGAAAGAAAGAAAGAAAGAAAGAAAGAAAGAAAGAAAAGAAAAGAAAGAAAGAAAAAAGATAACTGATTTGGTTGATTTTCTTTTCATTGAATTTCTTATTTGTTTTGTTGGGCAAGAAAGTCACCTTAAATCAAGGGTTCTTAACTTTTTGCATATTTATAGTATGGTGAAATCTGTAGATCACTTCAGTATGATATTTTTAAATGCATAAAATAAAATACATAGGGTTATAAAGGAAACCAATTTTAAAAAACACTTATCAAGAGATATTTGTTAATAAACAAGTTCATGAACTTAAGAACCTCCCCTTTAGACTATATTTGATGTTTTCAACTATAAATGCAATTAGGAATATCATTAACCCTTACTGTTTCTCTCTGTATGAGGCAGTGTATAGAGTGACAGACTCATCTTTCTAAGTTCAAATGTGGCCTCAGATACTCAGTGTCATTGTTTGAACAACAGCTGTGTAATCTTGGAGAATTCATTTAATCTTATTTATCTCAGCTTCCTCCATCTGTAAAATGAACTAAAGAAGAAAATGGCAGACCACTAGCACCTTCTTCTGCTAAGAAAATCCCCAAAATGGTCATGAAATCTTGGACATAACTGAAAAATGACTGAACATCTCTCTGAACACTGATAAGAAATCAAGCCTAACCTCTCATCTATAGATTGGAGATAATAATAGCTAGAGTATCAATTACTCTCACAGATTTCTCATGAAAATCAAATGAAGTAATATATTTAGAGTGCTTTATAAACTGTAAGCACTCTAAAAAAATGTCTCTTATTTTTATTTTCAATAACATAAAATGATTTGATTTTGTAGACAAAAGATCTAAATTTAAATTTGGCCTGTTCCTTAATATTTGTGTGACTTATGGCCAGTTCTTCATATCTCTGTGTATCAGTTTGCTGTTCTGTAAAATTAAGGAGTTATATTAGCTGGCCTCCAAAAATGTTTTCCAGTTCTAAGTCTGTAACTATCACCTACAAATTAGTAATTGTTTGAGTATTTTAATGGTTTAAATACAGGCTTCTTTCTTATTAGGGAAAAAAAGAGAAAAAAATCCTGTCATTTTCTTTTTTCCCCTTAGCCCCAGCTTTTTGTTAGGTAAAACTGAATGCCAACACCTTTTAAAATAGGGTATTTTCATCCTAAAAGTTAAGCTGAGGGAGTTTGGGAAAACTTGCTTTAGAAATATAATTGCTTTCAAAAACATTTTCTAGGCTTGAATGTCACCAAAGGAATTAAAAATGAGAAAGGAAAATAGACTATAGCCCTGAAAGCAGTTTGGGAAGAACATTTTCCCTAGGTCGATGACATCTTGTACATTGTTTTCTAAATTTTCAGGCTGCTTTATTTATTTATTTTTTTTTTTGTGGTCTTCCATTAAAAAAAAAAAAAAAAGACTAAGAATATAGATGATAGTAGTTAAAAAAAAACAACAACTTTTTGAAACCCATTTGGCTACAAGTTCATTGATTCAGTGGCTGTCCTTTAGTGTGAACTGGAATGGCAGGTAAGTCTGGCCTGTTAAATGCTGATGTGGTATCAGGGGATTTGTGATCCAATTGTTCACTCTAACATAGTCTCTCATCTCGATCTGACATTCTACCCGGCTCGCCACTGTCAATGTCAGGAAAAGTGTCATTATTTGAACAATAGCATCTTCCGGAAGAAAAGACACCGTGTTTACTTTTAAGAATGTCAGTTGTTTTACATTTGGAATCATTTTCTGGGGTTAGCAGAGACATTCTTGACTGGACTCGACTGGGCAACTGAATCCCCCACCATGCTCAGAAGCATAGCATTGTGAGGTTAAAAGGGACTTTGGGGGGTTCATCTAGAGCAGCCTCCTGCCTTCAGGCAGAATTGTAGACTGAATCACATATATTTGTGAGGGGCATATATGTGTGTGGGTATATATGTGTATTATGAATATAAACATATATATGTATAAATAAATATAATATTATATATATATATATCTTAGGGGCCACAACAAAATTTCTTCAATTGTTTTCTCACTTGCATTTGTCAGATATTCTGATATGCTCCTGTGTAAATCTATTTGTATTTTTGGGTATCTATAGGAAAGAGATATTTATTAGCAAAATGCATGTTTGAATTTTGAGTTAATGAACCTTCCAAATGGTTTCAGTATGTACATATGTACGTTTGTGTGCATTTATAAAGATACACAAACATATATATATATATATATATATATATATATATATATATATATATATATATATATATATATATATATATATAATATGTATAAAAACAAATAAGATATCATCTAGAATGTATATTTCACTATATAGTGTATATTTATAATGTATATATCTAACATTGTGTTATGAATATATATTATGCCTATATACAAAATATGCAGTCAAGTATGTGTTGTTACAAATAATACTATGTATTATAATATATAATATATATAGTACATATTACATATATATAATATATAGGTAAATAGACATTCTGGGTAAGCTTTTAATTTTTTAATCAGAATTTTTGATTGAGATTTGAAGAACAAAATAATTTTTCTGCAAACACATTGCTTGGAAATTCTATATCACATGCAGCCTCTATTTTTGGCTTAACTAATCACCCAGCTGGTTTTGAACAAAGGCTGAAGGTGCTAGAGCCTCCTCCGAACAAATTCAGTGGAGTGTGTTACTTCTCCTCATTGTGAATGCTTGATATTAGGTCAGCACTCAACAAATCTATTAAAGGATGAAGTACTCATCTTTATGAGATAATTCCAGGGCGCTAACTACTGTTAATGAGGCCCTCTATTACAATGAAACTATGCAAAATTAGGTGAAAATAAACATGATTAAGTATCACAAAGCACTAGACATTAGTAGAAACTTTATTCACTTGTCAAACATATTTCTTTAATTCTTCATTTTATTCTTTAGAAAGCTGATTTTATTTTATTTTTTTTTACTTTGGCACAGTACAAAATGACTCTCATTTTTCTTCAAGTTTTCCATTATGCATATGATTAAAGCAAGAGAAAAATTATACATGCAAATTTGAGAGAAAATAGTTCTTCTAGGCTATGAGTAGGGTATTAGGAAGCTTGAGAAGGAAAATCTACCATATTTCTTAGAGTTCTGAGGAAGGATATTTTTACTTATCTTCTTTTGCATTTTGTTACCATAGTATTTAAATTTTAAAATATCTTTTGTACTATATTTAGAATTTTGCATTTCCTTAACCTAGAGATACCATTATAATGCACATACATACTTCAAAGATGTCATAGAAATAGACAAAGAATCTATATGCACAAGAGTAAATAGCTCTCCTTTTGTTCAAGTAAAGAATTGCAAACTAAAAATGTGACTACAATTCACAGAATGGATGGACTAACTATGGCATATAGATGTAATGGAATATTATTGTACTATAAGGCATTATGAAAGGAACAGTCAATGTCAGCTAGCAGTTAAGTAACTACAGTGTGCCAAGCACTCTGCTAAGACCTGGGTTTCAAAGAAAATTGGGAAGACTTGCATGAACAGATTCAGAGTAAAATAAGCAGAACCTAGGAATAATTTATATAAGAAAAACAATATTTTAAAGAAATATAACTTCAAAAGACAACTCTGGTCAATGTAATGACTAGCCACAATTTCAGAAGATCAATGATGAAGCATTCTATGTAACTCCTGAAAGGGAGATGATGAAATTAATATGTAGGAAAAATATTTTTAGAAATGTAATTTTTAAATGTGGAGGTTTTCTATATTTTAGTGTCTTTTTTAGTCCTTTTTTAAAGAATAAGGAAGGAAGGAAGAAAAGGAATAAAAAGAAAAAAGCAGAAAAAAAAAGAAAGGGGAAAAGGAGGGAGGAAGAAGGGAAAGAAGGAAGAAAGAGAGGGAAGAAGAAGCAAAAGAATGAAGGGAAGAGGATTACTGAAATAATTTGAATTTGCAATAAAGAACATGAAGAAAACTTGAAGGAATAACAGAACACAGGACAGCTTTGAAAGCTACATATTGGACTTCTCATATACTAGAAAAGAAATGCAACTTGTATCCACTAGAAATTTACAGTTTCATATACCATCCTTTTTTATATTCTACTATGCTTATGGAAACATTCATTTTATTTGGTACTTGTTTAATTCAAAATCGTTTAAAATAAATTCTCTATACTATATTTTCCCCTAGTTTTAGATTTGTTTTTCATTAAAGTGTATATTTCAGCATGTTTATTATGATTTGGGCTTGGTTTCAGGAAGATCCAAGTTCAAATCTTGACTTAGACACTATCTATGTAATAATGGGCAAAGCTCTTCTTATTCTACAAGTTGTAGGAGAATTGCCAGATTCATGATATAATGATTTTTAATTAGAGTTTCTCATATTGATGAAATCATATATTAGATCATATATCAAAAAATATCAAAAATATATATCAGTAGTATATCAAAAAGGCTTATTTTAAAAAGATTTCTCTTAGTCATAGGTTCAAAACTACAAAATATCTTAGAGTTATCTAGTCCAATGCTTTCATTTTACACATGAAAAAAATTAGCCCCCGAAAAAGGGAGTAACTTCTTCAAACTCACAGAGAAGAATGACAAAGTCAATTGGGATTACTTGACTATAAGCTCAAGATTCTTTCCTCTGCCCCTTTAATGGGATTGCATTTCATAACAACTATGAAAATAAAGGCATATAAGCACTTGATATGGTCTTTTTGTGTGTGTGTCTGAGATGCCTTTTAAAATACTTAACAACTTAAAATCTTATTTTATTCAAGATCTAATTCAAATGGAATTTTTTCATTGTTTAAGTATGCATCACATACTTTTAAAATTATTATTATATCACTTTGTTTTGTTAAAAGGATAACAGAATTGAGACTTGGAAGGGACCTCAATGGCCATCTAGTTCAACCTATATACCATGATTCTACTCTATCACACACTCCACAGGTGATCCTCTAAGCTTTTCTTCTTTTTCCTCTGCACAAGAGCTTCTATTTTTCTTTGCCCTAATTGTCTTCCCGTGGTGGAAATGCAGTCTTCCTTCATCTCTATTCCTTAGAATCCTTAGCTTCTTTCAAGGTTCATCTAGATTGCTATAAGACCTAGTTCAATCCCCAAAGCTTCTAGGGATCTCCTCTAGGAAAACTACTATGCATATACTTCATATATATATATATGTATATAGTGTTTATGGATTTATTTTTATAATATTATTCCCAAAACAATGGAAGCTCAATTGAAGAATTGAAGAAAGGGAACTATATCACTTTTTGTATTTATATTCCCATTGCCTAGCATAACACCTTATATGTGGTATAATATTTATAAATGTTTATGGAATGTATACATGAAAAAAACATTATCATTCTTTATTCCTTCTCTGAAATTTCATAGAGCTTTGTACCTCTTCTGTGTATTTATGCTACTTTACTTTTTTATGGTTATTGATGTATTTACCTTATCTCTACTGTCAGCTTGTAATATTCTCTAAGGTAGGAGTTCCGGATGGAGGGTATGCATATCTGAAAGAAAACATAACTGCAGAGAGATGAATCAAGGGGGAAGCTTGTCAAGAGGGTGTGGTAAATAAGTATATTAGCCCATTGAAAATGTGTTCATCTATTTATTTCTTATGTATAGGTGCAAGATAAATGCTAAAATTTCTTTCCCTTTATATTAAATAGGGGGCACAGGAAGGTTTATTGAAAGCAAAGGGGATGCAAAAAAATCTAAAATGTTTGAGTGCTTCTAGTCTAGAGCACAGAACATCCTTCTATGCCCCTTGCTACACCTAGTATGGCTTTTTATGCCCATATCCCATTAAATATTAATGCTTGTTAAATATTAATAAATTAGTTAGTAAAATATAATATCAAAATATATATATCAAAATATATAATATCTTGGATTATACTGAGAAGCATTGAAAAGAACTTTGAGGAAGTATCTGGGATTATGACTAGAATATACAACTAGATGGATGATAATATAATCAATTTTCCATCTTCCCTAAGGTCTTCTGCTTGTTCCCATTAGGGCCACAGTGATATGTTAATGCCCATGACAGCAAAATAAATGCAGCAAAAGCTGACAATTCTATAAGATGAAAATATATGTTTCTCACTAGTTGGAGTAGAAAAAAACTACTAAAACTACTGAAAGTCTGACTCAATTAATTGAGTTTTTTTTTAAGGCGATGTTGTATAAACACAGCTTTAATGCATTGAGTAATCATTAGATTCATTCCATCTGGCTCCCTGTTACAAATCTGTTGAAAAACTCAATTCTGGTTCATTAAAATGTTTGTGGGTTGAAAAAATGATGGAATTGATTGAACATGAAATCAGTGCACTTGATAATTGTAGAAATGAAAGAATAAAGTTCATTTGTTTTGCCCTTTACACTTTACTATGGACCTTATCCTTCCGGTGAAAAGGGAATGCTCTGTTCTTTTTTTGTCTTTGTATTAGCTTGGTCACTAGGGGACCATTTAGAGCATTGCAAGAGGCAATTTACTAACAGGTCCCCTAGTGGCATGAAAGAATTAAATCATGCTATAAAATGAACAATGTATAATCCCTTTTTATTGGTAAGATGAAACCACATGTATGATGTCATATTTGGGATATTTAATAAAGCTAAAATTCATTGTAATAGCTTAGATAACACCCATTTATTTAGAAAAAAAACATGATTATATTTTTTACCCTATTCTAGTTAGGACCCATTTTCATATTTCTATTCCTATCATCTAGCAGAGTGTATGATACATAGTAGGTGCTTGGTTACTATGGAATTTAAAGGAATTATTTGATTTTTTGATGTTTTAAAAATAAACCTTTAAAGTCAGGGGCAGCTAGGTGGCGCAGTGGATAGAGCACCAGCCCTGAAGTCAGGAGGACCTGAGTTCAAATCTGATCTCAGACACTTAACGCTTCTTAGCTGTGTGACCCTGGGCAAGTCACTTAACCCCAATTGCCTTAGTAAATAAATAAATAAACCTTTAAAGTCTAATAATATAAAGTGTCATAGTAATAAGAGTACAATTAAAAAAACATTTTTCTATTCACTCTTCTCAGTGAACATAAAAAGAAAGCCACAGAAATTTTGCAGTATATTTTTGAGGAAAATAATTCTTTTGTTTGAAAGATTAGTAAACATTAGTCAGTCATTCTTTTCATGTTTCATAATTAGTTCCCTTCTCTGCTTACTTCTTTTCATCTACTCTCACTCTGAAAAAAAAATCAACTTTAAATAAAGTTTCATGATAAGGTCTATAAAAGAAATAAATCATTTAAAATTATTTTATTGATCTCTTTTGTTTTTATATCACCTATATTTCCCATGGTTTCCTCATTCCTCTTTACTCTTTACTCATTATTTTTCTTCACCATCCCTTATAATCTTATAATAAAAATTTTATGAAAGAATGAGAATAAATAAGTTCAGTAAAACTGTGTCAAAAAAAACATTAAATGTAATGCCCTACATCCATGGCCCCTTACTTCTACATACAAAGTGGGGGTGTGTTTTTAGGATTGAGTTTAGTAATTGTAATCTGAAACATTTCAATTTTTGTGTTGTTTCAATTTACACAGGAAAGAAATAATTTTAATAACAAAATCCAAACCAGGAAAGTAGACAGGTAAAGAGCTATGTCTGTCAAATGTGATTTTTTTTTCAAATATTTTAATCAAATAGTCTGTAAGTTCCTGAAGGGTTGGAACAATGAACTCTAATGTTTTCAGTTCTCAACAATGTGGATAAAGTGCAAGTACACACTAGAATCAACACTAAAACCCTAAATCCAGAACCCAAACATAATACCATAAATTTAGGCACCAACAAAGGTTTATTGTGTTTGCCATCAAGGAAATTGCACTCAAAATGGCAGATTCCCAAAAGACACAAAAGGCCAAAGCTTATGTAGGTTTCCATTTAGGCAGGAGATGAATTGGGTGTGGAGTTTTTGATTGGACATGACTTATTCTTGGGGACCTGCAAGATAGGAATAGGGAATATAGTATCCCTAGATTTGACAAACCTGTTGCAAAGCTAGTAACAAGAAAAGACTCATTTTTAGGTTAGCTATCTCTTATAACATAGACTTAATAGATAGGATTTCTTGTTTTAGCAATAAGAAAGGTCATAGACAGGATTGGAGTTACCATGAAAACAGGGTCAATGGCAAGATAAAGATACTGCAGAGAAAATGGAGCTGCTTTAGCTTTTTCTGCTTCCCACAGCAGTATCAACCATAGTGCTTGGGACATAGAACCTATAATTGTGCCTTGGATATACTCAAATATTGAAATGGAGAAGTGAACTCATTGATTGGGACATTTCATCCAGGATGCTGATTAGAGATGAAACAGACCTGCCCATTCCTGGGAGACTCTCGGCCCTGTCACACTATATGTTCTCTACACAGAATCTACTCAACTCCCCCTAACTCATATGATACCTGAAGGATACCAGTAAAGTAAAAAAAAAATTTCAGATGATACTTCAAGGGCACCAGTAAATTTTAAAAAAAAAGTTGTTCATCTGCTTTCCTTCATTCTTGTCATATGATTGGCAGTCCATCTTTTTTAATCATATACTTCCCCAAGAAAATATTCATAATTTCTCTTCTTCAAAGTTCTTGGTTTATTGTTCAATGAAGATTGCTTGTATTCACCATGCACTCTTTATTGTTCTCTAGGTGGTACTTATTTTTAATATGATTCACAGTAATGATCAATGAAAAATTATTTATTAAACATCTATTCTGAGCTAAACATTATGCCAGGTGATGGGAATACAAATACAGCCATATCTCATTTTATCATGCTTTGCTTTGTTGCACTTTTTTCAACTAAAACTTTTTTTCTACTCACTCTTCTCAATGAACATAACAAAAAAAAAAACATGTAACTTTGCAATATATTTCTGAGGAAAATGACATTTAATTCTTTTGTTTGAAAGCTAGTAAACATTAGTCATTCTTTTCACTACTTTTACAAGTAGTTCCCAATATTTCATTTTTTATGAGATTGAAGACTTATGGTAACCTTGTGTTAAGCAAGTTTATCAGGAACATTTTTCCAATGGCAAATACTCACACTGTCTCTCTGTATCATATTTTGGTAATACTTGCAATATTTTAAACTTTAATCATGATTATTATATCTGCTATGGTAATCTGTGATCAGTGATCTTTGATGTTACTATTATAATTGCTTTTGAGCATTACTAACTGTTCCCATAAAAACTATGAACTTAAAGTTATTGACAAACATTGTACGTACCACCTTCTCCTCCAGTCTCCCCATTCCCTGAGACACAACAGAATTAAAATTAGCCTAATTAATAAATCTACTTATTGCTCAAGTGAAAGGAAGAGTTAATCAATTTGGCAAACTTCATCATGTCTTATTTTAAGAAATTGCCACAGCTACTCCAAATTTCAGGAACCACCATCCTGATCAGCAGCCATCGATACTAAAGCAAGAGTGTCCACCAGCAAAAAATAATAATAATAAAAGAAAATAAATCATTGCTGTCCTTAGTACTTGAGGAAAACCAAATTGCTATTATGATTATGACATACAGTGCATGTGATTATGGCTGATCAGACCAACATTCAGAAGGCTCTACCCCAATTCAGTCCATTTAGTAAAAACAATTATAACTGGTTGAAGGCTTAGATGATGGTTAGCAATTTTTTAGCAAAAAAATAATAATGAAAATATGTACATTATCTTAAAGAAATATAAGGCATAAAACACTTTTTGGCTAATATTTGAGAATCACAATGTTTACTATAGCAAAAATCTATTGGTTAAAAAACATGTAAGTATATTTTATTAAAGGACAAAGGACATATCAGTAACAAAATTCTATAGAAACTCTTCAAGAGAACAAAGGGACATTTGAAAAATGTTAGAGAAAGGAGGTCAGGGAGGCATACGTTAGGCTGTTTACTTAAAATTTTGTTCTTTGAGAGAAAAATACATGATCATTTTATACTAACTAATACCTCAGAAAAGAGGATGATGAGATGTTTTCAAGCCTTTGAAAAATAACAATATGTACAAACATCTTCAGTTCAACTCTGGCATTAATTAGGCTCATAGCTCTGTTTGAGATTTGATTTTCTCCTAATGCACAAGGATACAATCAAATGTTTGAATAAATTATAGAAAAAAATCTTTCTGTCATCTAACATTTGACCTAGCATCTCTGTAACCTGCTGTTTATTAAGACATATGGTACAATTAAGGGCTCTAAACACTTACACTGATCTCTCGCCTTGGGAACTGTGAACACAGTATATCCATTAAGCAATTGAAGCATTTTGGTGTCAGCCTCAGCTTTCCATTTCTCCCTATGCTCAGGGTACAATATGTGTTGCAGTACACAGAACACGAGCTGTATAAAGAATTATGCTCTGTATGCCAGAACACAATTATTCCATATTGTCTCTCTTCATAAATTCCTTCCGACTTTTTCTTATACATTTTTAAAAGAAGATAATTCATTTTTATTACTTAGAATTTTTAAAGTATTTTCTTCTGTCAATAAAAGGTATGAGCTTCATATGAATTGTAAAGTGAAAGACAAATAATATTTTCAGTTTTTCCAATCCATCCTCTACAAACTACCAAAATTTTCTGACATATAAGTTGGAACATGTCACTCTCTTGCTTTAAAGCATCCAATGGCTCCCAGTTACTGTTAGGCTAAAATATAAGTCTCTTACATAATCTAGCTCCAATTTCTCTCGCCAAGTTTTTAAAAATTATTATTAATATATATTTTTTCAATATCTGCATTTCTAAAAAGATTTCTCCTTTTCTGCTCCTTGTCTTTTCTAAGAATGATTAAAAATAGTGTATCAGAGTATATAAAACCATACTTCAATCTAAGTAAAAGGGGAGGAAGGAATAATTTCTGAAATCTTCTTAGAAGCAGAGATCAGTAAATATACAGTGTTCAGATTTCTTATTATTTATGTTTTTTCTTTCCATTATATTTGTTGTAGCAAATATTGTATTCTGGTTCTGCTTACATCACCTTGTATCAGTTATTACCAAACTTCCCTGAATTCATCTTAGTCAATGTATCTTGGATGCAATAGTATTTTATTCCACTCCATTCCTCTGCTACAATTTGTTTAGTTATTTCCCAATCAGGGAGACATCTACTTTGTTTCTACTTTTCTGTCAAAAATTGCTGCATTAAATATCCTTCTTTCTGTATTTGGCCTCCTTTAAGATATGTCTCATGAGATGACTGTAGGATCATGAACCAAAAGGTTCAGTCACTTTCTTGGCATAATTCCAAAATGATTTTAAGAAGCCATTCATAGTTTACTAATTCCCTAGCTCCTAATCCCATCAACTCATCTTTCTAAAGTCTTTCATTATATTCTGTTTCCATCTTTTGCAATTTTTGCTTATTTATTGGGCATGAAGTAAAACTTTAGAGTTGGTTTGATTTGAAACAATCCAGTTGGCAAATTTTCTTTTCAATGTTATGTGTTTGTATACTGATCACTTATCTACTGGACAGTGACTCTGGCCTCATTTATTTGTAATAATTCCCCATGTATCCTTGACATCAGATTCATAAGAAAAAATTTTGATGCAAACTATTTTTTCTCAATGGACTCTTTCCCTTCTTATCCTAGCTACGTTAATTTTGTCTTGAAAAAGCTATTCAATTTCATGGAATTGAAATGACCTCTTTTATTTTTTATAATTGCTGTTAACCCTTATTTGTTAACAACAGGTAAGTGAATACTTCCATATTTCTTTTTTTGTGGTGTGACCTTTTAAATTGAAAGTGAACATCCACTTTGAGCATATTATATTACATAATTTAAGGTGTTAGTCTAAACTTAATTTCCCCCAAATTGCTTTCCCACCTTCTCAGTAGTTCTTGTCAAATAGGAAGTTCTTGCATGTATCATTTTTGTTCTTAAATTTATTGAACTTTGGAGATATTGAGTTATATTGTTTCTAATTTTTATTTATTTTGCCTATACCATGAATCTCTTCTCTATATCTTTTAAATACCAACTAGTTTTGAAGATCATTGACTTCTATTATACTTAGAAATGTTTCTATCTTTACTTAACATGAGACTTCTTTTTTACAATACAGGTAAAATGGATGGCAAATTGTACTCTAATCTAGTGCAATATTGAAGGACATCCCATTTACTTGGATTATCACAGAATACCTAACTCAGAAGTTTCTCTTACATGAAGCTTCTCTTAAACCACTTCTTCCTTAGCTGAATATGATCTATGACTCATCAACTTTTTTTATATCAGTCAGTAACTTGTAGTAAGCACCTACTATGTAAACTACTATGCTAAAAGCTGAAAGTTAGAAGTTATATTTTTTTTCTTTAAAGGAATTTACAATTTATTCAAGGGGGAGACAGGGAAGGAAAAGATTAACCTTGTATTTTTTTTTTAATGCTGAAGTTTATTAACTGTATAATCTTGGTAACCTCTCTGGATCTCAATTCTGCATCTATAATATGAAAAAGTAGGATTCAGTGGCCTCTGAAATGCCTTCTAGATAAAAATTTAACCCAGGATTTTAAAATGTAATTTTTTTTGGGGGGGGGGAGGTGCAGTGGAGGGAAAGCACCAGCCATTTGATGAATTAAGAAAGATTTCAGGTGGGATGCAATGTTTGAGCAGGGTCTTGAAAAAACTAAGGAAGCTAAAAGGCAGAGGTGAAAAGGAAATGAATTTTGGCCATGGGGCAATCAAGGTGCAGATATAGGAAATGAAATAGTGAGGACTATTTGACTGAACTCCAGTGCATAAAGAAGAACAATATATGTAATATATAAGGGTCTTCCCTCCATTCCCCTATGTAATGTGTATAAGGGGAAAGAATTTAATTGCTTAATCTTGTCCTCCTTCCATACCTTTTCCCCAATATCATACTTCCATGGGAAGTAGCTTTTACTTGTAATGTAACAGGGTCTACATAGTTAATATGGAAGGCAATCCCCTTTCCTTCCTTATTCTGGGAGAATGGGAGACTCAAAATAACTCTGTTCTTAGGGGAGGGGATTATTCTTCTTTAGGTTAATAATCTTGCTCTGCTGAGTACATCTCCTGCTTATTACCATGAGATAGCTAAAAAAAAATACTATAGCGCTCCAGAATTTTGTGAATCCAAGGAGGAAGAAATCATTTACTTTGCCACCTCCATTCCTATGGCTCACAGTAGTTGTGGGATGTCTTTCGCTTTTAGCCAGATTACCCTTTTCCCAAATCCAAACTGCCCCAGCTAAAATATACTAAATAATAAGACAATGATTGCCATTTTCTTTATACAACAAAGTGAATGAATGGCAGTGACAGAAAAAACAGAGAGGAGCAGGGAACAGAAGAAGGGAAAAAATAAGCATTTATCTTGTGTCTACTATATGCCAGATAATATTATCTTATTTGACCCTCACAACATCGCTAAAAGGTAGTTGCTGTTACTATCTTCATTTGACATTGAGGAAACTGAGGTATATAGAAATTAAGCCCAGAGTCACACAGTTAGTAAAGGTTGAAAGGCAAATTTGAACTCAGATCTTTCTAACTCCAGATTTAGAGTTCTGACAGCAGGGAGAAAAGGAACAGTCTGTGAACATTCAAAGACATTTGGATTCTCCCAATTCTTACCTCTTGAGGAGAAGTCAGGGAAGTTGCTTCTAATTCTGAATGAGAATTATGGAAAACAGATATCTCTAAAGGATAGCAAGGAGCTCTCACAAAACTTGATCTAATCAACCAAGCAAATACATTCATCTCCCTCAGCCATGGTATCAACACATGCACCTATTACTAATTTTTCTGTCTGTTTCTCACTCTCTTTCTCAAAGCTGGATACTGGTAGAATGCCAAGATGAAATCACTTTCTGAACTTTTACTCTCAATCTGGCATCTTTCTCTCTGAATTCTTTATGAAAACATTATTACCCTTCCATTGTCCCAAAGTGCCCATGCAGGTAGATTCTGGGTAAGATGTTCTACCTCCATGACTGTTGTTATGTAGGGTTACAGATAATAGCATGATCAGGTAACAATGAGCTACTGACACTGTTATCTCCTTGTCTAGCTCTCCTTCCTCTCTGCTACTATCACAAACTACCACATATTATACTTAGTTTTGGACATATTACATTCTACCTAATAGGTTACAAACTGTATAAGATTCTTGATGTCAGCCATTTTCTACCATTTTGTTCTCTGATTGCAAGTTAAGAAGTACTCAATAAATTGGTGGTTTCTAAATTGAATTTTAAGGTATTTTTATAAATCTTTAAATCAAACAGTATGAATACTCAGGACTAGCTAAGTTATCCATTTTTGAATGAACAAATCTAAGATAGAATCTTTGTTGTTTAATTTAAAAAGGCATTCTTTGAGGAATTTGGCAATTCAAATTGATCATACAACTCTAGAATTCCATTTTTAGGATTATAGAACAGTACAATCCATCATTTATTTGTTTAAAAAAAGAGTAGATTTGAGGAATGCCTGATTTGAATTTTGGCATGATGTTTGACAAACTGTTATGCAGACAGAGAAAGAAAGAAAGAGAGAGACAGAGAGAGAGAGAGACAGAGAGAGAGAGACAGAGAGAGAGAGACAGAGAGAGAGAGACAGAGAGAGAGAGAGAGAGAGAGAGAGAGAGAGAGAGAGAGAGAGAGAGAGGAGAGAGAGAATAAGAATAGTCTATTTAGTTATGTTAGAACTAGTTGACTGACTAAGCCAAAGAGTGTTGATGAATGGATCAATGTCAACTGGGAGAGCAGATGGAATGGATTGCCCCAGGGCTCTGTCCTTGGTCCTGTTCTGTTCATTATCAATAATTTGAATGAAAGCTTAGATGGCATGCTTATCAAATTTGCAGATGACACCAATCTGGGAGGGACAGCTAATATGTTAAATGACAGAAGTGGGATCCCAGCTGGTATAAGGAATTCCCTGTGTAGCAACTTCCTTTTATCAACAAAGATAAGCAACTCAATTGGAACTTTTGTCTAAAGGCTTCTAGACAGTAAGTGGATTATCCAAGATAGTAGAGAGAATGTATATTTAAGACTGTCCTTCCTGACTCCAAGCCTGGCTTTCTATCCACAAAGTCATGTGCTAATTTTATGCAATGTTCTAGGATAAGGAAAATGATTGTTTTGGGCATATCTTGCCCTGATCAGAACATATCAGGAACTTTATGCCTTAGCCTGAGCACCACATTTTTGATTGAAAAGTGCTATCAAAGTAAATGACATTTGGGGGAGGGTAACTTTTCCTCACACAGTGTCATTCTCTGTACAATTGATTACATTTCCTGCTTCAGTTCTTTAAACAAGATGTACCTCATGCCTAAAATGCTTTCCTTCCTAAACTCTATCTCTTAGAAATCTTATTTGCTTTCATGCATCCACTATAGTTCTATGGCCTTCAAAAGGCGTGTCTATGTCTTTAATCTCCATATATATTTCTTTTTGTATATTTCCTATCCTTATTTGTGAACATGTTATATTCTTAGAAGGCAAGCTTCTTGAAGACAGAAATTGTCTCTTTTGCATTTGTATCCCCAGTCCAGTCATAAATGCTTGGCAATTTATTAAATTGAAACTATCTTATACAAGGATTAATTGAAAGAAATAAATTTTTAGTCTGGAGAAAAGGTGTTCTCTGGTGAATATGATGGCAGTTTTCAAATATGTGGAAGTTTATATTATGGAAGACATATTAAATTTATTCTATTGGAATGAATTGAGACAGAATTAGGACCAGTGAATAGAATTTATGGTACTCTTGCTGATAATGGCTTCCCCTCTTAGAGTCCAAATGCTGTATATATCTTGTGTAGATCTAATTATTTACATGTTTCTCCTACTAGAATGTTAGCTTTCTAAGAGCATGAGCTATTTTGCCTGGCACATAAGTAAGTACTTAATGCTTGCAAGTCCTAACAATATTTTGTAGAACAACTGTATCTTAATAAATACTATACAATTTTTTAATCTTATTTGGTCTTTACAACTATTCCATCAGGTAGAGAAGCTCCGTTCTAAGGAAGTTTAAACTAAAGCACCAAAAAGCTGAATACTTCTGGATATCACAATGTTAATTATAGAATATAACAGAGTAGCCCAAGCTTCTGATTCCAGTCCTGTTCTTGATTCACACATGTTGCTTCTGCTTTTCCCAGATCCCTAATTAGGACATTTAGTAAGTAAATGGTATAAAGACAAGTTTATTTAGTAATAAGAGTAGAAAGAGATGCATCATCAAACATTGTAATGATATTTGAGCATTTGAGAGTAGTTTATATAGACCTTGGAAGGGATTTTAGTACACTGGCACTAACCACAATTGGTTTGAAACATTAAATCAATAATTTCCCATTGATTCTCTTAATTAAATGGAAATTGTTCTATAAGAGGCCATTCAAGGAAGGAACATTGAGATAGTGATTCTGGATTACTTCTTAGAAGTCAAGGCACTATGAGATAGAGGGAAGGATGAAAATTGGTCTCTAGTGGCAAGAGATATGATTACAGAAACTGTGAGTTCTGGCTTCCTATGAGCAACAGAGACACTGTTGAAAAAGAAGTTTACTTGCCATAGAGAAGTCTGACCCCATCAACCTGCCTGGGGGTAGGGAGTTGGAGGTGGTAGTGCTGTGGTGAAAGAGATAGGGGGAAATATATTTCCTTAAAAATGTGCATTTCTACAAAAAGTATATTTTTTCTTATTGTCAAGGGACAGGAGTATAAGGAGCAGAGGGAAACCTGTAGGTAGCTAGGAGACAATCTGCTCATTTTTGTAAAAACCAAGAAAGCTGTGGGTCTGAATCAGGGAGAATTCACTATCCCCCTAAGCTGCCAGGTCTCCCTGCTGAAGCAGCCCTGCAAGAGAATTCAGCTAGTTCTGTGTGAGAGTTGTGAAAGACACTGACTGACATTGCCTGAGGCAAAGGAGCAAGGCCCTCTAAAAGCATGCATGCACTTAAAGTACCCCCATGTGGTCTTTCCAAGCTACCTTGTACAAGGAAGAGAAAGCTTGCCAATCCATGTGACCCAAGTCATTCTCTGGTGAACATACACTTGTAGGTTCTGTATTGTCGATGGCTGGTTAAAGGCTGTGATAGAATATCCTCAAGTAAGGTAATAAAGCTCCCAGAAATAGCTGAGTGATAGTAACATTCACCTCTAATAGTCATCTCATCTCACAGGCATGACATTTTGAACCTCAAGAGTGTGGACTGTAAAGAAGCTGTGCAAAACAAATGGGTGCAGTTTTTATATAGAGAAATAAAGCTGGCTTGTCCAGTCAAAACTGGACACTGTCCTGAAGTGGTCATCTCCACAGAAGGCTTCCCCTAATTTAAAAAAAAAAAAAAAAAAAAAAAAAAAAACAAGAACAGCAGCAGCAACAGCAACAAAACAAAAACAGTTTTCAAAACTAGATGTGAAGAAAGTAGAGAAGACATTTCCCTTAACCTCTGCCTCTTTCATTGTGGGAGTTTGCTGAGAGCAAAAGTCACAAAAGAAGGTAAATGAATTTCTTTAAACAATTAATTTAATTATGCTTGTGTTCATAAATCATCACCACATGACTCACTTTCAGTCAGGAGGAAATTCCTGACTTTTGAGTTTGCCAGAATCCCGAAAAGCCAGGGATCTGCTAAGTGTCTATCCAGGGATATCCCCAGTCTGGTGCATTCCAGAAAGTCAGGGAAATCAGTCATGTTTGGAGGGATGGAAACAGACAATTCAGCAACTCTGAGAACCAAGGAGGTGGGCATGACGGAGAAGGGAGTTTAATATGAAGAGGTGAAGTCAGTGAAAGATTGAAAGGAAACAGGTCAGGAAACTCTTTTTTTTTTTTTGCCTTTTAAAAATATTTATTTTTAACAACATTTTCTTTTTAAATTTGAATTCTGTATTCCCTTTCTCCCATACCTCCTCTACCAACTGAGAAGACAAACACTATATCAATTATGCATGTGAAATCATGCAAAATATATTTCCATATAGGCCATATCACCAAAAAACCCACAAAGGAATATAATTATATTTCAGTTTGCATTCTAAGTTCATTATTTCTTTATGGAAGAGGATAGCATTTTTTCATCAATTTTGGAATTATCTTGGATCATTATATTGATTAGAATAGTGAAGTTTTTCATAACTGATCATCATTGCAACGCCACCATTAATGTGCACAAAGATTTCCCAGTTCTCTCTTCACTTTGTGTCCGTTTATATGTCTGACTCTTTTTTCTGAAACCCCTCCCTTCATCATTTCTTATAGTACTCACAATCATATGCTACAACTTGTTCAGTTGTTCCCCGTCTTATGACTATTCCCTGAATTTCTACTACTTTACCACCACAAAAAGAGCTGCTAGAAATATTTTGGAAATGTAGGTTCTTTTCCTTTTCCTTTTATCTCTTTGGGTACAGATCTAGTATTTGTATTGCTGGAACAAAAGGTATATACAGTTCTATCACCGTTTGGGCATAGTTCTAAATTGTTCTGCACAATTGTTGGATCAGTTCAATTCGCCACCAACAGTTCATAATGTATCTATTTTCCTTCATTCTTTCCACAGTTTTGTCATTTATTAAAGGAGTGAGGTGATACCTCAGAGTTGCTTTCATTTGTCCTTCTTTAGTCAATAGTAATTTAGAACATTTTTTCATATGATTGTAGATAACTGTAGTTTCTTTTTCTTAAAACTACATGCAAAAGAAAAAAAAAATGTATTTGACCTTAGAAGATTTTTGGTACCACTAGTTTATTGAGTAAATGAATAATGTGGTCAGATCAAAGCTTTATATGGATCAAAGAAGAAAGAGACCAAAATCAAGAAAACCGATTTTGAAGGTGTTGTAATAGTCTAGATGAGAAATGATAAGTGTGTGAACTGGTCTGGCAGTTGTGTGAGTAAAGAGAAATGGAAAAGCATGAGAGATACTGTTCAGGATTAAACAAAATCTGTCAAATGATGATGTATTTGGGATGAGGAAGAATGACAAGTTCACGGTGACTCTGAGGTTGCAAAATTGGGTCTCTGGAAGTATTCTGGTATCCTTGATAGAAAGAGGAAAGCAAAGAAAATAAATGAGTTTTAGGGGAAAGATGAGTATTGTTTTTGACATGTTGAGTTTGAGATGAATATCAGCCATCTTATTTGAAATATCTGGTACACTATTAGTGATTTGAGATTGGAATCCAGAAGATAAATTGGGGCTGAATAAATAGCTGTGGGAGTGATTTACATAGACATGATAACTAAACACACACTAATAGAGCATCTAAAGAACAGGGGGGAAAGCCCAGGATAGAGCCTTTGGTTACACCCAGATTTAGTGGATATGATATGGATGATGAACCAGCAAAAGATATTGAGAATGAGTGGCTAAGCAAATAAGCAGAAAATCAAAGGGGAGCATTGCCATTAAAAATCAGAGGGTAAAGAGTATCCAGGAGGGTGGTCTGCCATGTAAATGATACAGAAAAGTCAAGAAGAATGAGGTTTGTGAAAAGGCTGTCATATTTGGCATTTAAGAGCTCATTTATAACTTTGGAGAAAACAGTTCAGTTGAGTGATGAGGTCAGAAGCCAAATTGCAAAGGGTTGAGAAGTCAATGAGAGGAGAGAAAGTAGAGAAAATGAGAACAGACAGCTGTTTTTAGGAATTTTGTTGTGAAAGAAAGGATAGATATATAAAAATGCAGCTTTAGAAGATGGTAGGCTCATATGAGTGTGGGTTTTTTAAAGGATTAAGAATATCTGAATGTGTTTTTAGGCAGCAGAAAAGGAACAAGTAGATAGGGGGAGACTGAAGATTCAAAAAAGGGGATAATTATGGGGGTAAAAAAAAACTGAGAATGAGATTGAGTACTCTGAGCCTCAGTTACTTGCTATAAAAATAGAGCAAATTGTACTTGCTTTTCAGAACTATTGTGAGGTCAAAAAGAGAAAATGTGGTTTTCAGACTTAAAGAAATAAAACTAAATACACAGAGTACCTATAGAGGGATTGGTCTTGGCAAGGGTATGGACCATCTCTTCATCAGAGAGTAAATGAGAAAATAAGTAATTGATGTTAAGAGATTTTGAGATTTAGAAAGAGGAGAAAAAGGAATTCACAGAGAATGGTCTCTCAATAAATCAAAAATCATATATTAAATGCCTACTATGTGCTAGCACTAAGGATACAAATAAGAAAAAAACCAATTTCTATTCTCAAAGAACTCATCTGTTAACAGGGAGGATAACAAGTGCGTAGATAAATACATGTTAAGCATATATAAATGGAATACATACAAATAAATCAACATAAATTTTTATGACATTTGAGGCAAAGTTGTCATTCAAAAGGATGAGAGAAGAGGCTAATATAGGTGGCTAAAGGAGAGAAAAGAAAGTTTGGAATTATTGTGGGAGGTGTAGAAAATCTATTCAGTTAGAGTTCAGTTCAGATTAGAACAAATAAATTTGCAGTGGATTCAGCAGTTATATGACTTTCACTCAATTTCATTTAGCAGCACAGGAATAAGAAAGGCATGCTATATTTGGTCAGGAACAAATGCTGATCAAAAAAGTGGAAAGAGTTTTAAAAGTAACAGACAGAGCAATATTGCATTGGTTAACTAGAAGGCAAAGGTTGGGAAAGTGGGAAACATAAGCCAGGTGGGAGATGAGTGTGAAGGCATTGAAAAGTACAAGTCACAGGTGCCAATCAATGAGCATTAGTAAACATTATTAAAATGTAGAGTAAATACAGAGTTCAAAGAAGACAAAAATAATATCTGCTTTCAAGAGCTCAGTTTCTGATATGCAAATTAGCATTGGAATAACTTTTGTTGTTTCATTCATTTCTCACTCTTGCTGACCCTATGGACTATTCTGTCTATAAAGTTTTCTTGTCAAATATATTGGAATGGTTTGCCATTTCCTTCTCCAGTGAATTAAAGCAAAATAGGGTTAAGTAATTTGCACAGGGTCACACAGCTAGTACGTATCTGGGATTAGATTTTAATTCAGGTTGTGCTGTCTCCAGGCCCAGCATAGCCATCTGTGTGCCTTTGTGTTAATAACTAGATACATACAAAACATAAATAGTAGTTGGAAGTGTAGATGGGAGATAATTTCAGGAGATCAGCATTAGCTGGAGGGCCCAAGAAAGGTCTCCTGGAGAAGGCCTCCAACAGATTTTTTTTTTCCTGAATCATATTGGAAGTTAGGGAAACTAATAGGAAGAGGTGAGGACAGAAAGTATTCCAGACGTAGAGGACAGGAAACAAGTTAGGAAGATGACATATAATATACAAGGAACTAAAAATAGAAAAGTATAGATTGTAGTATATACAAAAGAGTGTAAAGTTAACACTGGATAGGTAGAAAAAGATCAGATCATGAAGAACCATTCATAGAAAACAAAAGATTACATATATGAATCTGGAGCTATAGGGAACTTCTTTACCTTATAAACGGTGTGTGTGTGTGTGTGTGTGTGTGTGTGTGTGTGTGTGTGTGTGTGTGTGTGAGAGAGAGAGAGAGAGAGAGAGAGAGAGAGAGAGAGAGAGAGAGAGAGAGAGAGAGAGAGAGAGAGAGAGAGAGAGAGAGGAGAAAAGGACACACAGACAGAGGCTCAATCCTTTTTTAGGAGAATCACTTTTTTATCCTTGTAGAAGATAGATTGGAGAGTTGAGGAGAGACTTGAGGAAATGACCAAAATTAGAAAGCTATTACAATAATCCAGGTGATTCATAAAAGGGTTCTGAAATAGGGCATTGGTTGTATGTGAATGGAAAGAAGTCAAAATATATAAATAATGCAAAGGTTAGAATAAACAAAATGAGACAATTGATTGTATATGTGAGGTGATAAGAATAAGGACCATATTTTCAAGGGGCAGATTTTGGCAAGATGACACTGGATTCTGTTTTGGACATGTTAAAATTGAGCTCTTTATAGAACATCCAGTTTGAAATGTTCATTAAGTGAAGTAGGATTAGAGCTCTGGAGAAAGAAGAGAGTTAGATACAGAGAACTGGGAACCCATCTGCATAGAAATTCATAATTGAAACAGTGGAAGCTGGTGAAATCACACAAAAAAAAATGAATCAGGACAGAGCTTTGAAGTAGTGAATAACATAAGAATGAATCTGGGGCCAAAAAAATCTCACATGGTGGGGTAGACAAGTAGGAATAGAATCAAGAAAAAAAGAGTATCATGAAAAAGCAGAAAGGATAGAGTGAACATGAGGCTTAGCAATCAATAGCATTAGACGCAAAGAATTCAAGAAGGATGAGGAATGAGAAAAGTCTGTTAAATTTAGCAATTACGTTATCACCAGTTACTTTGAAGATAGTTTCAGTTGAATGTGGAGATTGTAAGCTAGGGATGAGAGACAGACAGACATACACAGGGAGACAGAGACAAAGGGAGAGAAATACACACAGAGACTGAGAAGTAGAAACACACACACACACACACACACACACACACACTTTGAGTGTGCACAGGTATGAGGTTGTGTTTAACTGAAAAGGGAAAAAGAGATATCAATTATACCTAGTAAGAATAGTAAGATTGAGTAATCTTTTAAGAACTTTTTAATTTTAATTTTAATTTTTTAAGGGTAAGATAGATATGGACATATTTTGACATGGCACTTATCAACTTAGCAAACTGATTCTTCTGTATTATGTTTCTGTGATGAGTTTTTGTTTGTTTCCCTCAGATTGTCTGCAAAATGATAAAATTAGCATCTCTAAGATTTCTTCTAACTCTAAACCTTAGCATACAAACATATTCCTCTTTTCACAAATGTTGTCAACCATTTCATTCTCTTCAGAGACAAGTTTCACCATTAGTTCCCTGGAATCAAGATTGATCATTGCATTGATCAGTTTGGGTATTCAAATTTCAAAGCAGTACATATTTTTAAAAGATCTCAAGGCCATTAACATGAAAAAAATGCATCAATCTATTCTGAACTCTTACACAATATAGGAATTCATCATATGTGCACAATATATCTGACAGATGGTTATCCAATCTCTTTTTGAACATTTCTACTATTCCACTTGTTTAATCAAGAACTTAATAAGCATTATCATGTGCCACTTACTGTGTTATCTTGGGATACAAAGAAAGGCAAATCAATCCCTGCCTTCAAGTAGTTCACATTTTATGAAACATTTTGGAATGTTCTTATTAGCTAAGGAAGCTTTTCCCTATATCGAGAAATGTACTTCTCTGTAACTCCTGGAATTAATTCTTTTCTGGAGCTAAAAACAAAATAAAACAAAACACCCCAAAAGCTTTTTTTCATGTGTAATAATCTTTCAAACATTTGGAAATCACTTAAATCTCCCTTTCTCCAGAGAAAATATATTCAACCTCTTCAGCTGTGATAGAGATAATGAAATTTATCATCCTTGGTTTTTTTTTTCCTCTGTGTCAACTTTAGTTTGTTAATGTCTCATAAAATTTGATGCCAAAATCAGAAATGGTTGACAAATAATTGACATCCACAATGAATGAGTAGATAAAGGAAAGACTAGCTGCTTTCAATAATTTCAAGTTATCTGCTCTGGGTAATCAAAAAGCTAGGGAAGTGAAAAAAAAAAGTGTCACAAATCTTTGAAATCTTTGAAAAATCATGGGAAAAAAAGAGGTAGTAGAATTGGAGATAAACAAAGGTTCTCTTATTTACTTTTTTAAGAGAAATACAAATTATAATTCTGTGAGCTTGAATCTAATTATTGGAAAAATGTACTGCCTATTATTAAATGATTTGTGGGCATTTGAGAAGTAAAAATCATAAACATTACTCTTCAGATTCTGCTTCTGAAACTGTGCACTTTGCTACAATGCCTCAATTGCCTTCTCACCCTAGAAGTTCCTCAGTCTTTTTGTGGTCTCACTTTTCATCATCCTTCCATCTCTATGGCCCCTTTATCCCACTAGTAGTAGTTCTTGGAATATTCATTTTGAGAAAGGGCCCAGGTCAGCCATCCATATTTCCCTTCCATCCTCTACTTGCAACCCTCTTAATTTGGCCATGGTTTATCTAAATGGATATTTTCCTCAGTCTCTCTCCTCCTCCCCTTTTCATCTCCCTTTAAAGTATTATCTCCCTTTATTAGTATGTAAATCCCTCAAAAGTGGAGATTGCTTTTGTATTCATATCTGTAAAGTTTCAAGGTGTCTGGAGCACAGTAAGTCCTCAATAAATGTTTATTGATTTGTCTTGAACAAGAACAGCTCAGCAAATTGATCTAATTTCCTTTTTTTCTGATTGGATTTACTAGAACACTAAATCATGGAAATACTGTAGAAATAGTTTGACTAGATTTCAGTCAAGTCATCTTTCTGTCATGTTATTCTTATGGATGAAATCGGAAAATTCAAATTAATTGGTAATACAATTAGAATGTAAACTCTTGGAGAACAAGAATTATTTTCAAATTTTTATTTGCAAGGCCAGCACAAGGCAATTCTGTAATAAAGTCAATGCTAAAATAATGTTTGTTGAGTAGCTGATTGTTGGCTGATTTGAAACAGGTTAAATCATCATAGCCAAAGAATAATAATCATTAATTGCTCAGACAAATTAGAGCATAATTTCTAGTTTCTATTACCTGAGTGATCTTTCTGCAAGCTTGTGCTAAGAAATATCCTTAATGATAACTCTGATGAAAGCAAATATGTCATGTTTGTCAAATATAAAAATGATATCAACTCACCTTCTTCCTAATAACTTCAACATATATTATAATCATATGTATGCTATATACATGTGTGGGTATAGGCATATACATGTATATGAAAAGTATACATGCATACAGCTTTAAGTTAACTCTTCCAGGTAGTGATGCCCCTAATACTTGTGAGGGAAAGATTTTGTAATTCATATTTATTTTCATTTTAAAAAATGAACTTTGATCACTAAAGCATAAATTATAGCCTTTTTGATGAAAATCCTTGAACATTTGTGATTTGTTTTTCTCTTTAACAACAAATTTACATGGACCTAGTGTCATCTATTCATCCATCTATCTAGCTATCCATTCATTTATCTATCTGGAATGGATCTCAGAAGTCATTTGTTCTAACTCCTTCATTTTACAGATGGTGAGCTGAGTCATAGAGAACTTAAACAATTTACCAATATCACATAGACAGTAAGTGCCAGAATTGGATTTCAACCAGTCATTTAATTCCAGATTCAGTGTGCTTTCCATCGAACCATGAGTCAAACTTTCACATTTCATGAATGAAAACATTTACAACCAAAGCCAAATGGACTAGAAGACTAGGAGAGACTACGGCCCAAGCATAGAATGATGATTTAGCATTGACTTGTGTAGAGATAAACTTTTTGAGAAGCAGTATTTCTAGTGATGGTAATCTTATTTTAGGAACCTTCTAACCTGTCTGCCCTGCAGAGGCTGACATGGGCGACAGTTTTCCATTAGGTGCTTCGGGGGATATTCTCCCCTAGTGGTGGAGTAAAGACTTCGAAATTTGGATAGCTGTTCTTTGCTGATATTAATGGACTCCCGTAAGACGATCCAAACCACACATTCTAAAAGAGGAGGAATGGTCAGGGATCCTGAATAAGTCCAAAAGTCGAGGTTATCAGGAAGAAGGCAAGCCGGATTGAAGTCTGTAAAAGCAGCATGCATATTTCTTTGTTTAATGCCATCTAATGCATCAATCACTTCCTGTAGTTCAGGCTCAGAATTTCCTATTGTCAAAAAAACACCCACTATAGCTAGTCCGTCAGAATGGTGCAAGGCATCGCACAATGACCTGTATTTTGTATTCCAGTGAACCAATTGGAGCTCCGCTGCATATTTCAGATTATCAATACTGTGCTCTGAGCCATGATCATCCCTGCAACCCCAATGAAAACTGAAGTGAGCCAACCTGTGTTTCTCAGTTAGAGGTCCTCCGCTTAGCACCGATTTGTCACTAGAATCATCGAACTCTACGTTGAAAGAATAACCCTTGTTGACGATCCCTTGAGCTGTTGAAGAATCGTAGTCAAAATTCAGAGGTTTCAGGGAGCTGTCAAACTTGGCGTTCCAGAGCTTAATGTCAATAGGGGACTGACGCCTTCCATTGGCAATAGGAAAAAGCTTATGCCAGCTATCTGGTCCGTTGTTCTTTCCATATCCCCAAACAAGAGGATCTTGCAGCATAGTTTTGTAAGCTTTGGGGAATCACCAGTTAGGGACTGGGCTGCCCTTCTAACTTTCTCAGAGAGTTTTCCCTGGGCCATCTCTTGCCGGCATTCTAGAGCAACTTACTTCTTGGGCCTTCGTCATTTTAACAGGGTTCCGGAATTCCCTGCACAGAGTTCCCCCAGCACAAAGATTCCAATAAAATGCTAATTACCATCGGGCTGTAGGTAAAAAGAACCACGACGGTTTCCTCCCCCTTCCTTTAGCATTTTGAAGCACTAGGACTCCGTCTAAGGAGCCACTCAGGTGGACAGGTGGCTGATTACAGCGGCGGACTCTTCCCGGTGGCTTCACCAGATCCAGAAGCACTGGCTTATCCTGGGGCGGGTACACCGTGTCCCTCATTGCTCCCTTGAGGTCCCTATTGTGACTGCATCTGTTCTCTGAATAGCGGAGAGAAGATTGGTCAGGTCTTGTTGAGGTTGTCATAGAGGCAATTATCCAACTGCCTGGACCTGAGTCACCTGAGTCATTTCCTTCCATCTAAGAGAAGGTTGCTTGATATAGACTGAAAAAAAAAAAAAAAAGAAAGAAAGAAAAAAGAAAAAAAAAAAGAGATTAACCTATGGTTTTAAGTTCATTTGCATAAAACTATATATATTCAAAGTGCCAAGGTGAAGAGATTTTATCAATCTCTATCCATAAGGAGAGTCTTATGTAAATGAACTTAGAGGCACATATTTCAGGAATAACTATATTTCATTGTAATTGGTTTCCTTATTGTAATCCAATTTTTAAAATATTTTTTGTAGGTAATACCACTATGCTGAATAGGATCATTTAGACTTCATCAATCTGCAAAGTTCATACTATAAATCATCTTAAGAACTCTTTATCTAATAGATTCTAAAATCCCGTGATTTTGTGGATACCTGGAAGACAAATATCAAATTTAAGGGGAAAATGAAGTCACTTGGGACAACAGATCTAATGGGGGAAAAAAAAACACGACACAAGAAGTTCTCAACTTCTATACCAATATACAGAAGAAAATAATGTGATATTTAATTAACTTCAGTACTCTGAAATATCCTGTCCTCAATTTCTTTATAGGAGTAAACCTGCCAATATAATCCATAATGACCATCTACATCTCTGTTAGTGGTTTTTACTTAGGCATTCCCCCACCCCCATTCATTACTTTCTGACTGGTTTTCTGATGATAAATCTTTCTGAATCTTTTCTGATTTTCAGAGTATAAACACAGAATATAGCCACCTGATCTGTACTTAAAACTTTTCTACCTTCCTTTTTCAAGCCTTCAAGAATAGAGGGTCATCTCTAGGAATGATATAGAATCAAAATAGAACTTTAATGAGGAAGATAGTATTTAATAATACTAAATATAAAGTCTAAATCTATACTTAAAAATCAAATTAACAAGTCCAAGATTGTTTACAAAAGCGAGAGGTAATGTTCACTGTCTTGAAATACTTGAAGGGGGGGCATGGAAAAGGAATTAGATGTAATTATCTTAACCTCATTATTCATAAGTAGGCTCTGGAATAGGACATATAAGCAGGATAAAATTGGTGAATAAGAAACCTTTCTAAAAATTGGAGTTATGTTTTAAAAAAATCAATGAATTGCCTTGACTATCCACATGTGTTACAAGGGTTTTGTTTTCCTTTTTCTTCTTTCTTTTAATGAGTGGGAGACATGAAAGGGAGAGAAAATAGTGCTTGTTAATGGATTTATGTTTTTTTTATTTAAAAATTTTTTTAAATTGTGATCTTGGATATTTCAGAGGTTGATGAACAAGTAGACCAAGGTGTTGGAGATAATATCAATATATATCAATATATATATATATATATATATATATATATATATATATATATATATATATATTTATATAGACATCCCTAAGCAGAAGAATAGATTTATGGTAGAGTGAAAGATTGTGAACTAGTTACTGAAGTTGCAGGAGGGTATGGAGAATGAAATGGAGACCAGTAGTAACAAAGATATAAATGGGGAGATATCGATGGAAGAAATGAACTGAAGAGGAAATATTACTAATAAGTGATAACAGAGGAGTATCAGGAAGTAGTAGAATAGCAATGAAAGGATGAACAGTAACTACTGGAGAAGCTACAGAGATCCAGTAGGAAGCCTGGTTTCTGAGACCACTAAAGGTGGAAAGAGGATGAGGAGAAGACTAGAAAAAAGGGGGATGAAAATTTTAGAGAGAAAAGGAGTTCTTTTTACATTGAGAATATATAGGACTGAACTGAATGAAATTTAGAGAGCAGGAGGTGGCAGTAAAGGGAGTAGAGCAGGGAGTAATGTGTTTAATAGACTGAAGTTCTGATTAAAGTGAGAGTCAGGAAGGATAAAGGACCCTCTAAGTTTGGTTCTCATCCTTTAAGACCTTGTGACATTGGAATGTATTTATGTGGAGAGCAGCTTCAGTCAATTGTATTTCCTCCACATTCTAGAAAGTTGATGATAGACTGGGCAAATGAAGTATGATGTAGTTCCTGCTTCAGCCCACCTCTCTAGGATCATGTCCTATCACTAATAAATGTTGTTCCATCAACATAGCCTTTAGGATATCATAAAAGTGCTTTGAATTGTTACTGTCAGCATAAAAATGAATTTCGTCTGCTTTTTTCTGAGTCAAAAGTCCTGCATCTTTCTAAGCTTTGCCTGTACTTTACTTTTGATGATGTTAAATGCTGTGTTCTTAGAGACGGATGAGCCATTCTGCAGATAAACACTCCAAAGTTCTTACTTTTTCATTTAGGAGCTTCTGAATTTCCCAATCACTTTTATCAAAACCAGTGTTAATGCTTGCAAGTGTTACGACCCAGTGAGCAAATGCAATGCTGTATTCCAAATTTCTGAGAGCTGCCCACTTATTTTCTGTTCCACTATTGCCAATTTTCCTCCAAGTTTACAACAAAATATTCCTGCTCAGAGAAGTTCTCTGATCAGTTGACATGAATTTTCCTGGTAGTAATCTTGCCTTGGGGCCACTGCTTTTTGCTGAAACTTAATATTTGCTTGGAGAGGATAATCCTGTAATCTGTTCAGCACTTTGCACCTCACATTGCCTTTGTAACTCTCACATGCTCTCTCTTCTCCTTACAATTACATAGTGTATTAAATGCCAATGTTTGATTGGAAGATACAACTGAAGCTCTATAGATGATGGGGACTTGTAGAATAATTATGTGCCAGGTATTTTGCTAAGTGTTTTTACAAATATCTCATCTGATCTGTAATTGAGGCAAACAAGTAAAGTGATTTGCCTAGGATCACATAGCTAGTAAGCATCTGAGGCTGAATTTGAACTCAGATCTTCCAAATTTCGGGCCCAGAGTTCTATTCAGTTCTCTGCCAACTGTCTCCAAAAGAAAATTTTTAAAAATTAGTCATATGAATGATTACTCCAAATCACTAATAATATGAGAAATGTGAATTGAATGTTTAATGGAGTACAAAGAGGGCTAGACTGAAAATCAGAGAACCTGGTCCCAATCTTGGGTCTAGTGTTTATTAACTTGTACAATTTGGGGTATGTAACTTTTCAGTTTCTCTTTTATAAAATGAGGAAGTTGGACTAGATTGTCTCAAATGTCCATTTTAGTTAGAAAGCTAAACTCTGAACTTAGATCTTTAAACATACAATTTTGGCAAAGATGGAAATAATTGGAGGGACTACAGAATGACAAGGACACATGCACTTTTGAAGTGTTCAGTCTTTTGGTTAAAATGAAATCTGGGATTAGGCTTTATGAAAAGTGACAAAAATGCTGTATTCCTTGGCATCCTCCCCATCCCTTAGAGATCTTAAAGCTAGATATTTATCTTGAGGAGGTCAATAATAATTGATGGGAAAAAATTAGAACTTAAAAGATATCTATCAATTCGGAAATGTTGCAATGAATTTTGATTCCTCATAAAATGATATTGTTTTGAGTGTAATAATGAAAATGAAGAATTCAGAAAAGTATGAAAAGAGTAATATGACTTGCTATATAATAACTGAAACATAAAAAATATATTCAGTGAATAAAGCAATACTGCTCTCTTTTTAAATAATATTTTAATAATATGATTTTGTTTATTCGTTATTGAATAGGTAAGTAGAAAAAATTTTAAAAAGAAAACCATTTTAATTATAATGACTAAAAACCTTGTTCCTAGAAAAGAATTGAAAAAGGAACTTCCATTTCTCCTTTGCAAATTCATTTTGCTTAACTGCTTCCCCACCTTCTTTTAAAAATTATTTGTTATGCAAAATGATTCACTGGGTAGAAAAGAAGAAGAAATTTATTAGAAATGGAGGTAATTTAAAACAAAAGATATCAGTAAAACTAACTAGAAAGAAGATAAATAGTGATTTGGAGCCTATTATAATAGCACAGGTGAAAGGTGATAAAGACTTGGACTAGGGTAATTGAAGTAGTAGTGGAAAGGATGGAATGGTTAAATAAATGAAAAAGACATTGAAGAGAGAGAACATAATTTGGCAACCGATTAAATGTGGCTAATGAGAAAGCAGAAAGGACTGAACATGCCTCAGAGATTTTGAATCTAGTTAACTGGGGGAAAGTGTCATCATTAAAGAAAATAAGGAAGTTAGGGAGGAATGGCAGGTTGGGTAATGAAGATGAAGAGCTAACTTTGGGACATGTCAAGATTGAAGTTCTCAGGACGTTCAGACAGAAGAATCTGGCAAGCAATGATCTCAAGGGAGAGGTTCAGTATACATATTTGGGGAAAAAATTAATAGAGATCATTATTGAAACTATGTAGCCTAATAAGAACACCAAGACAAAGAGAGTGGGAAAGAAAGGGAAGAAAGGCAAAGGGGAAAGCTGAAGGGAAAAAAGAAAGGTGACAGAGAATAGAAAGGAAAATGGGAAAGGAAAAGGCAAGGAAAAGAAGAGGAAAGGGAAGAAAGAAGAGAATGGCAGAGAAGATAAGAAGACCTATATGTAGAAGACCCTGGAATGGATCTATGAAGAAGCAGCAGAAACATTAAGTAACATAATGAGCTAAGAAGACCAAAAAAAGGTAGCCTGAGAGCTAGGAATACCATGATAGTGCAGTTACAGAAAAATCACATTTCCAGAATGTATTTTAAAAGTAGTTGAAATATAGGAAAAAGTAGACTAAACAAAAAGTCACTATTTTTTGATAAAGTTCATTAATGATGTTTGGAAAAAAAATTCAGACAATATCATAATAAAGAGACATATTCAGACAGCTTTAGCTAGGATAGAACCAGGACACTTATGGGAGGAGAAACTCATTGTCTTGGGAGTCTGGCTTGTACTCTTGTGGTATGGATTATTTCTGTTTTTTGGATAGAAGAGAACTGAATGAGTATATAGGATTAAAAGAAACATACTTGTGAGAAACAGTGAATATGTATGAGATTAATAGATGCATTATTCTGGGATAATAGTATATAAGGTATACATCTTGGCAAAAAGAATAACCATCTTATTCTCTTCTACAAATAGGAAATAAGTCAGGATGGAAGAGTACACTGAGCATTTTAAAGGAATATAAAAAAGGGAAACAAAGAAAATTATCTTGAATGGTCTAGATTATCTCATTAAAATAGAAGGTGGGGTCATCTACTGATAGAAAGAAGAAGCCCTAGGATCTTGAAGAAAGAACAGAAATTTTGAAAGTTTCAGTTTGGATAATGTGCAGTTGGGAGTCAATAAGAGATTCAGAAAAGAATTACTGTGCACCAGTGAGGGCTCAGTAGAGATTAGAGTAAACCAATTTATAATGGATCTATTCAGCATGGCTTCATGATTTCCATTCATAAGCAGAAATGGAGAAGATAGATGGCTATATACCACTATAGAGTGATAAAAAGTCAAGGAGGGCATAAGATTCAATGTAAGGAGAGTTCATGTATTGAAGTAGTGACTTGGATCAAGATTGGCCAGTAAGGGAACTGAATCCAAAACAGGAGAGTTGAATTGGGTTAAAAAGGATACACTGAGAGCAGAGAATAGTTTGAGAAGAACAAGGGAGTGAGAAAGGTAGAATGACAAATGATTATGGTCAGAATAGAATTTCAGAGTTTAAAATCTTGAAGACTGGATAGTTTTCTTGTGATGTACTTTGAGTTTTTTTTTTAATTAATTTGCTAACTATATATGTTTTATATTTGTTTAACAGTATAAGTATTTTAACCACCCAGTAACATAGATGTTCCCCAAGCATATGGGCTATTTTGTTTTTTTTCTTTGTGTCCCCATTATCCAACACAATACTGAGTTGAATTGATGCTAATGATAATTAGGGAATCAAGGCAGTTAATCTGTGAGAGTAGGAAGGAAGCAGTTGATTCTAATTGATTTAATGAAGTAAATAATTTCTCTTATATTGGGAGGCTGCTTGTAGGCAATAGATGAGGAGAGGTCTAGAACTTCTGTCCATTAAGGGGTAGAATGTGATTCCAGTGTTTACAGTAAGGAAAGTTAAAGGGTGAGGTGAAATTTTTGCATTAGAAATGAGTGATTATAAATGGTGTCTGACATCCTTATTTGGTTTTTCTGTATTGTACATCCCTTGAAAAAATGTTATTTGCTAGGCAGCTCTGCTAGCTGCTTGAGGATTTAGAACACAAAGAAGTTTGAATGACAATAACACTTTATCAAAAAGTCATTGATAATGGCATCATAAAGTACGAAGAACTCAGAAAGTATTCATTCTTGAAAATACTTTCTGAGTCCTTCCTACTTTATTACACATGATGACAAATGAACAAACCCTGGCAGTGGTGGGGCAAGCACAGTATGGACTAGAGTAGACATTAAGGCTAGACATCATATTTAGGGACATAAGATCCCATTGGTACTATGGCCTTAGACTTGACCTATTGCCAAGGGTCAGCAAGATACATATTCGGATATCTGTAGGTGGATTTTGGGAAGGCTTTGGCTAGCATAGAACCAGGACATTCATGGGGAGGAGAAACTCACTGTCTTGGGAGTCTGGCTTGTACTCTTGTGGTATGGACTATAATTCCTGGAACTCTTAGGCTCAGGAAGGAGAAGAGTGGAAAGAGATAGCAGGTCGGCGAGTAGACAAAGGAATGATTTGGCTTTTCTTAGATCGCTTGGTTCAGGGTCCAGACAGCTCAGAATGATTCAGGCCAGTTCACAAAGGGAAAAGGTCATGTATGGTTTGGAATAAAGGTGGAAGAAAGATACCATGGCTTCCTGTTAGACTTCTTACAAGGTGCTTATGCACTTAGTTCACAGGAGTGAACTAAGTGCATAAGTACCTTGTAAGAATCCTAACTGCTTCTTGGAGCAAAGCTTCACAAAATTATTGTTCCAAATCAATTAAGTCTTAGAGAAAGCATATAAGACAGAATTAAGCAGAGAGAGTATTCAAGGTTTGGAGGGCATCAGAAGTATAGGGATAGGAGGTGAAACCTCACAGTTGCTGAATAGCAAATCACCCCATTATTTGGATCCACATGAGAGAGGGCACGTGAAATAAAATATAAATTGATGTCATGGGAGTTCAATTCAAGAAATCTTTTTGGTCCTAGAGACTTGAACTCAGAAAAAATTATACCTGGAGCTAGTACCACTCACTTGGGGGTGGAAGAAGATGGAGAACAGAAAAATCAAACCCTTGGGATCACTACTGAGGAAGCTATTGTGGTGAGTCGAGTAGGTCAGGTTACCAACTAGTAACTTCCTATTTTAAGGAATTGTGACTTATTGTTTGCAAGTTAACAACGCTGTCATTTCTATCTGTTAAAGTACTGAGAATGCTGTCAGTTGTTTTAGTCGTTTTTTTTCAGTCAAGTCCAACTTTTCATGATTCCTTTGAGGTTTTCTTAGCAAAAATACTGGAATGGTTCGCCTTTTCCTTCTCCAACGTATTTTATGGATGAGAAAACTGAAGCAAACAGGGTTAAATGACTTAGCAAGGTCACACAGTTAGTATCTGAAACCAGATTTAATTTCATAAAAATGACTGTTTTTGTCTGCAAGCCCAGCACTCTATCCACTAAGCTAGAGAATATTGTCACTTCTTTTCAAATTCAATACCTGAAGCAAAGTGCTCACCTTAGTTACTACTCTACTTTTATAAATTTATAAATAGCTTTCATTGAGCTCACATATAAAAACATGGTGTTCTCTGAACAAGTCCTTATCTATCTTGGGTTTCAATCATCTCTTTACAATGTTTTATTCTTTCCAGTTTGGGAAATTTAGGCTACACAAAGGTTTGCTATTTCCTTCACTGGCTATTATGAGCTCTAACATGACAATGTTACTTTTGAGATTTTCACAGATTCCCATTATCAGTAAGTCTTTCTTCCCTCTTAAGAATAAGCCTTGATTGGGCATCCCCCAGTACGTAAATGACCAAAGGATATGAAGTTACTTTTCAAAGAAAGAAATCTAAGCTATCAATAATCATTTGAAAAAAAAATGACCACTCTTTAATGATGAAAAATGAAAATTAGAGCAACTCTGAGGTTCCACTTTACATCTAGTAGATTGGCAAAAATGACCCAAATTGAAATGAAAATATTATAAAGACTATGGAAAATAGATATATGACTGTACTATTAGTGGAACTGTGGCTTGGTCCAGACATTCTAGAGAGCAATTTGGAACTGTGCCCCAAATGTCATTAAATTATTTACCCTTTGACCCAATGATAGAATCATTTACTCCACATCCAGAAGGATAAAAGGAAAAGAAAGCACAAATATTAAAATAATTAGAGCAGTAGCTCTTTCCTTTTTATCAAAGAATTGGAAAATAAGGAGATTTCAATCATGGAGGAATGAATGAATAAATGATTATATAGGTATAGAATGGTATACCATTGTGTCATATGAAATGATAAAAGTAATATTTTCATAGAAAACCTGAAAAGACATATGAACTGATACAGCATGAAGTGAGAAAGACTGGGAGACCAATTTATATAGTAATGAACATTTGAAAAACAAAAAAGTATGAAAGACTTAAGAACTCTAATCAAAGCAATGACCAAAAATTATTTATATATGCAGAAACAGCTAAAATAGGAATTTACTTTGCTCGACTAGGCATGTTTGTTATAAGATTTTACTTTTGCCCAGTTTGGGTGGCAAGGTGGGTAAAAAAGAGTCTGAAAATTATGATCTTCAACAGGAAAAAAATAGAAAAAGAAAAGAAAATAATTTTTTAACATTTGCTTCCATTTTTCCATTTTCATTAATTCTTCTTTTCAAGATATTGTTTTCTCAGTGGACTTTTTTTTTCATTTGGCCTACTGTATTTTTAAAGGAATTGCCTTCCTTTTCCAAGCTGTTGTTGACTCTTGCACAGCTCTTGTTTCTTTTCTCAAGTTTTTTTCTTCTACCTCTCTTATTTTATGAGCACTTCCAAGAAACCTCTTTGGGCTTGAGACCAATTCATATATCACTGCTGGAGATTTTCCCTGTGGACATCTTGTCATTGTCTAAGTTGGTATTTTGGTCTTCCTTGTCACCATAGTACCCTTCTATGGTCAAAGATTTTTTTCTCTTTCTTGCTCATTTTCCTTCCTTTTTTTGTTATTTCCTCCTGTTTTTTTTTAAATTACTTTTAAGGTCAAGCTCTGCTCCTGATTTGTTCCAACCTTCCAGGGAAGCTCTGAACCTTAGCTTTGAGTTCAGAGGCCCCTTATTTTTGGTGTTTTGCTCACAGCAGGGGGTAGCTTTACCTGGTTTCCCAGAATTTGTCTTCTGAGCTGGGACTGGCAGCTGCCCCACTGGTCTGCCTGAGCCAGTAAGGTATGTTGACAGACATACCTTGTTTTGTATTTAATTAAGATTAAAAAATGAAAACTAAAAAAAAATTAAGTCATGATTAGCTCTAATAAGAGTTTCTATATTAACCTATACTCTGAAGCCTTGGGCTGAGCAGTTCTTATAGGAGACTCTAGTGAGTCTAATTTAGGTGAGAACTGGGGCAAGGATAAAACTGAAATCTCTATTCTGTGAAAAGGAAGAAAAAGGTAAAGTGAGAACTCTAGTATAAAGGGAAAAGATAGGAAGATTGAACCATATGCCAATATCAACAACAAAGTGGACAAAATAACTAGTTAGAGCCAAAATTGAGAGACAGAAACAAGGTTAAAAACCTTCATCTTCAAGATATGAAAGAATGATTGTGGAGAAGCAAATGAGAATTTCATACCAGAAGTCAAGACAAGGATAAGGTAGATCAGAACACAGGGAAATAATTTATTTTTTAAAGACTAGTTACGCACATGAAAACTGCATGCTTGGTTGTGTTCCAACCTTATTCTCCCAAATTGTCCAAGCTTCCTTCATCTGAGCAATTCCATGGGCTGCCAATATCTTCATTAGAATTCATGCAATTATAGATCTACATCTAAGGTTAAAATAGGTACATGATTTTGTCATAGATGAGTGATACTATAAGTAAACTGGGAGAGCAAAGGATAGATTACCTATCCGACTTTTGAAGAAGGGAGGAATTTATGGCCAAAGAAGAACAAGGAAATATAATGAAATGAAAAGAAGACAATTTTGATTACATTAAATGAAAAAGGTTTTATACAAACAAATCCAAGGCAGCCAAGATCAGAAGGAAAGCAGATAGCTGGGAAAACCTTTTATAGCCAGTATTTGTGATAAAGGACTTATTTCTAAAATATATAGAAACTGGATTCAAATTTATAAAAATATAAACCATTACAGGGAAAGGTAATGCAGAATGTTGGAGGGGATTTGGGAAAACTGGGACACTGATAATATATTAGTTGGTGGTGTTGGTGGAATTGTGAATACATCCAGACATTCTGGAAAATGATTTGAAACTATGCTCAAAAAGTTATCAAACTGCACATATCCTTTGATTCAGCAGTATTACTACTACTGGGCTTATATCCCAAAGAGATTTTATTTTATTATTTTTTTTGTTTAAAATTTATTTATTTATAAAATTTCTTTGACATTATATATGCATGAGTAATTTTTTTATAACATTATCACTTGTATTCATTTTTCCAAATTATCCCCTCCCTCCCTCCACCCCCTCCCCCCGATGACAGGCAATCCCATACATTTTACATGTGTTACAATATAACCTAGATACAATACATGTGTGTAAATACCATTTTCTTGTTGCACATTAAATATTAGATTCCAAAGGTATAAGTAACCTGGGTAGATAGACAGTAATTCTGACAGTTTACATTCACTTCCTGGTGTTCCTTCTCTGCGTGTAGTTGTCTCTGTCCATCATTGATCAACTGGAAGTGAGTTGGATCTTCTCCATGTTGATCCACCTCCATCAGAATACATCTTCATACAACATTGAAGTGTACAGCGATCTTCTGGTTCTATTCATTTCATTCCGCATCAGTTGATGTAAGTCTCTCCAAGCCTCTCTGTATTCCTCCTGTTGGTCATTTCTTACAGAACAATAATATTCCATAACCTTCATATACCATAATTTACCCAACCATTCTCCAATTGATGGACATCCATTCATCTTCCAGTTCCTGGCCACTATGAAAAGAGCTGCCACAAACATTTTGGCACACACAGGTCCCTTTCCCCTCCTCAGTATTTCTTTTGGATATAAGCCCAATAGCAGCAATGCTGGATCAAAGGCCATGCACAGTTTGATAACTTTTTGGGCATAGTTCCAAATTGCTCTCCAGAATGGTTGGATTCTTTCACAACTCCACCAACAATGTATCAGTGTCCCACTTTTCCCACATCCCCTCCAACATTCATCATTATGTGTTCCTGTCATCTTAGCCAATCTGACAGGTGTGTAGTGGTATCTCAGAGTTGTCTTAATTTGCATTTCTCTGATCAGTAGTGATTTGGAACACTCTTTCATATGAGTGGATATAGTTTCAATTTCATCATCTGAAAATTGTCTGTTCATATCCTTTGACCATTTAACAATTGGAGAATGGTTAGATTTCTTATAAATTAGGGTCAGTTCTCTATATATTTTGGACATGAGACCTTTATCAGAACCTTTAACTGTAAAAATATTTTTCCAATTTGTTATTTCCCTTCTAATCTTATTTGCATTAGTATTATTTGTACAGAAACTTTTTAGTTTGATGTAATCAAAATGTTCTATAATGATCTCTAGTTCTCCCTTGGTCATACATTCCTTCCTCCTCCACAGGTCTGAGAGGTAGACTATTCTCTGTTCCTCTAATCTATTTATGATCTCATTCTTTATGCCTAAATCATGGACCCATTTTGATTTTAAAGAAGGGAAAGTGACCTGTATGTGCAAGAATGTTTGTGGCAGCCCTCTTTGTGGTGGCCAGAAACTGGAAACTGAGTGGATGTCCAGCAACTGGAGAATGGCTGAATAAGCTGTGGTATATGAATATTATGGAATATTATTGTTCTGTGAGAAATGAACAGTGGGATGATTTCAGAAAGACCTGGAGAGACTTACATGAACCGATGCTGAGTTAAATGAGCAGGACCAGGAGATCCTTATATACTTCAACAACAATACTGTATGATGATCAATTCTGATGGACGAGGCCCTCTTCAACAATGAGATGAACCAAATCAGTTCCAATAGGGCAGTAATGAACTGAGCCAGCTACGCCCAGTGAAAGAACTCTAGGAGACGACTATGAATTCCCAATCCCTCTATTTTTGTCCGCCTGCATTTTTGATTTCCTTCACAAGTTAATGGTACACTATTTAAAAATCTGATTCTTTTTGTACAGCAAAATAACTGTTTGGACATGTATACATATATTGTATTTAACTTATACTTTGACATATTTAACATGTATTGGTCAACCTGCCATCTGGGGGAAGGGGTGGGGGAAAGGAGGGGAAAAATTGAAACAAAAGGTTTTGCAATTGTCAATGCCGAAAAATTACCCATGCATATATCTTGTAAATAAAAAGCTATAATTAAAAAACAACAACAACAACAACAACAACAACAAAATTAAGCATTCTCCTATTGATAAATGGTCAAAAAATATGAGCAGACAATTATCAAATGAAGAAATTAAAACCATCAGTAGACATATGAAATAATGCTCTAAAGCACTATTGATTAGAGAAATGCAAATTAAAACAATTCTGAGATACTACCTCATACCTCTCTGATTGGGTAAGATGAAAGAAAAAGATAATAATACATGTTGGAGGAGATGTGGGAAAACTGGGACATTATGGGGCATTGTTGGTGTAGTTGTGAAATGATCCAGCCGTTCTGAAGAATAATTTGTGACTGTGCCCAAAGGACTATAACTCTATGTATGCCCTTTGATCCAGCAGCGTCATTACTGGATCTATATTCCAAGGAAATCTTAAAAAGAGGGAAAAGGACCCACGTGTGCAAAAATATTTGTAGCAGCTCTTTTTGTGGCAGCAAAGAATTGGAAAAAGAGTAGATGTCCATTGAATTGGGGAATGGCTGAACAAGTTGTGGTACATGAAGGTAATGGAATATTATTGTTTTATAAAAATGATGAACAAACTTCTTTTAGAAAGGCTTGGAAAATTTTATATGAATTGATGCTGAGAGAAACAAGCAGAACCAGGAATACGCTGTACACAATAATAGCAAGAATGTGCAATGATCAATATGAAAGACTTGCTTCTCAGTAGTTTAGTGATCCAAAACAATCCCAATGGACTTTGGACAAAAAAATGTCTTCTGCATCCAGAAAAAGAAACAAGGATATAAATCAGCAGACTATTTTCATCCCTTTTTTTCCTCTCCTGGTTTTTTACTTTTGTTCTAATTTTTCTCTTCCAACATGATTCAAATGGAATTAAGTCCAAAATGAATGTACATGTGTAACAAAATCATTTATATATATATATATATGAAATATTAATGATAATAAATAAATGATAATTCATGCAATTTATGAAATAGTGGGTTTGTTCACACTGACAAGCTGAAATATTCTCTAAGTCACTTTGGCTTTCATTATATGACTTTTATTATATGTCCAAGGAATTATAATGCAGTAGACAGTTAATCTTACTTTTTTCTAACTTTTGATAAATGACATAGAAAAGCAAATACTATTTTTTCAGATGTTCAGCTTTTATAAAAGGAGAATATACTAAATTTTATATATATTTACATAAGATATGTGTGTATATATGTTGCATGTATCCATTCACATATATGTGTGTGTGTGTATTTTCTTGTTATTCAGTTATGTCTGACTCTTTGGGACTCCATTTTGGTTTTCCTGGCAAAAATACTGGAGTAGTCTGACATTTCCTTCTTCAGCTCATTTTACAGATGAAGAAACTGAGGCAAACAAGGATAAGTGCCTTGACCAAAGTTATATAGCTGGTAAATATCTGAGGCCTGATTTGAAATCCAGAAAGAGGAGTTTTACTGATTCCAACTCCATCATTCTTTCTATTATGCCACCTAATTGATTTTACACACACACATACTTTGTATACATACATATATATATATATATATATATATATATATATATATATATATATATATATATGTGCCACAAAAAGAGCTGCTACAAACATTTTTGCTCATTTTCCCTCTTTTAAGATTTCCTTGGGTTATAGATCCAGTAATGACACTGCTGGGTCAAAGGGCATGAACAGTTTTATCGCCCTTTGGGCATAATTCCAAATTGCTCTTCAGAATGGTTGGATCATTTCACAACTCCAACAACAATGCATTAATGTCTCAGTTTTCCCACATCTCCTCCATTTGTCATTATATCATACATACATACATATATATATATATATATATATATAATAGCCACATAGTATATACCCATATATATACATATATAAATGCATTATACATATTATATATAATATACATAGTATATACACATCGACATATGTATGTATATACACATATGTCTATGTATACATATATATATGTGCATATATGCACATCAAGAAACTACCATTTATATCATCAGAGAATAATAGACCAAATCAGATGGTTTTGATTTTCTCTCCTTTTATCCTTATTCAAATTACTTCAGTGGGATTCTATCTATAAATTTCAGGTAAATGGGTTCCCAGAGAGGACTCTCTTGCTTGCTATAGTTATTTTTAAGGCTGTTCATCCCCTATTTCAGAACTACTCACCCACCTAGCATTCAACTCTCATCTGTGGCTCCAAGAAGTTGCAGCATGTGAAGCAATCACACCCCAGTAAACCTGTCTCAGCAGATGGGCAAAATCATATTGAGGATAACCAACAAACCTTTAGACCTGTTGATGATTTAGAGAGAAGTCTACCCCAAGCATGTGAAGACTTCCTCCAAAGAAATGAGTTGATGAGACCAGTGATAAGCCAGGAAGGCAGCTGAAGCAGGAGCTGTGGAACACTTAGTGCTTGGTAAGATATTGAAGATCCCCAAGTCATTCACTGAATCCTAAGTCATTGCCAATAGTTCTGATTTGTTTTGCCCTTGGATTTGGACGACTCTGGAAGAGAATGGCCAGTGCTTGAGAGAACTACCTCACTTAAATGCAATTTATATTTGAGTCTTGTCACTATTCAATGTCACTTATCAATGTCACTGATCCTCTTTGAAAACGAAGGAAAAAATAAAGGAATACTTACAAAAATATAGATTGTTCAGATTAACAGAAGAGAAAATAAATTACTTAAATAGTTCCATTTTAGAAAAAGAAATAGAACAAGTTATTAATCAACTCCCTAAGAAAAAATCCCCAGGCTCAGATGGGTTTATATGTAAATTCTACCAAACATTTAAAGAATAAGTGACTCTAATACTATATAAACTATTTGAAAAAATAAGGAATGAAGGACTCCTACCAAATTTCTTTTATGCCAAAGGCATGGTACCTAAACCAAGTAGGATGAAAACAGAAAAAGAAAATTATAGACCAATCTCCCTAATGAACATTGATGCAAATATCTTAAATAAAATATGAGCAAAGAGATTACAGAAAATCATCCCCAGGATAATATAACATGACCAAATAGGATTTATACTAGGAATGCAGGGCTGGTGCAATATTAAGAAAACTGTTAGCATAATTGACTATATCAATAACCAAATTGACAAAAATCATATGATTATCTCAATAGATACAGAAAAAGCGTTTGATAAAACCTAACACCTCTTCCTATTAAAAACACTAGAGAGTATAAGAATAAATGGACTTTTCCTTAAAACAGTCAGTAACATCTATTTAAAACCATCAACAAGCATCATATGTAGTGGGGATGAACTGGAACCATTCCCAATAAGATCAGGGGTGAAACAAGTTTGCCTACTATCACCATTACCATTCAATATTGTATTAGAAATGCTAGCTTTGTCAATAAGATAAGAAAAAGAGATGAAAAGAATTAGAGTAGGTAATGAGGAAACTAAATTATCACTCTTTGCAGATGATATAATTGTATACTTAGCAAACTCTAGAGAATCAACTAAAAATTATTAAAAGTAATCCACAACTTTAACAAAGTTGAAAGATACAAAATAAATCTGCATAAATCATAGCATTCTTATGCATCACTAACAAAATCCTGCAGCAAGAGATACAAAGGAAAATTCCATTTAAAATAACTGTCAAAAGGATAAAATATTTGGGAATTTATTTGCCAAGGGAGGATCAGGAACTATATGAGCAAAACTACAAAATACTTCCCACATAAACTAAGTCAGATCTAAGCAATAGTTCTGAGAGAAAACGCGGAGCTCAAGCAGCTGTCTGCCTCCACGCCACCATCTTGGCCAGAAGTCCCCCTTCCTTCATACTTGAAGAGTACCAGTGACATCAAAAGGGTGATGTCTTGATTGGCAAGTGAATTATGTTTAAATGAGTCAGGGCTGAGCAAAGTCATCAGTCTCATTCCCTCCTCCAGTCATTTGAGTCAAGTGACAAAATACAGTTAGTAAAAACTGGAAATGACCTCCATACAGTGGAATATCTTGGCCTTTTTAAGCTTTCCCAAATCTGAGTCTGTCTGAGGTAACACCCATTAGTCATTTAAGGCTAGATAAGGGTTGAGACAAAAGATTTTAAGCACTTTGCAGGAATCCTGTTGAATTTTTATTTTTATGTTCTAGTGTCTTCCACATAGTAGGCACTCAAAGCTTATTTAATGTAATCAATAAATACATGGTAGTATCTCCAGGCAGATATATCTAATGAAGCACTTAGGTCAGGGGAAAGGATTGAATCAGAGTATTTTCTTCCTGCAACAGAGAACAGTCTCTTTGTTGAGTGGGCACTTTGGTCTTTGGAGTAACATAAGTGTAAAAATAAATGAGAGAAAGGGAGAGGAGGAGGAAAAAACACATTGGAACAGGAACAAAACAAGATTCTGAAGTGGGTTAGTGGAAATGTAGTTGGAATTAAGGCTGCTAGAAATAGTAAGAAGATTCTTCTACTATAACTGGGGCCATTTTTAATCTGTTTGAATCTCTTTCATTGTTATAAATGTCCACAATCATTGGAATATTTTAATTTTATTTTTATGTATAGGATCACTTGGTCCTGATTCTGGCACATATTGGTTATGTGATTCTGAACATGTCATACCATTTCTTTGGGTTTTAGGCAGCACGATAAGACTTTAAGTTGTAGAAGATATATTTTATCCTTATTGATAGAAAAAATTTTCTCCATACAAATTCAAAACTATTATTTCTATTTCTCTGCCTAAATATTCATAATCCAAATTATTAAAAATAAGAACAGAGAACCATTGCCTGCTGCCTTGCCTCACTTCTTTTTGCTAAAACTTGTTTCCTAACAGTTAATTTTTATTTGATCAGTGTCTTTGGGGAAACTTTTCTTTTTAAGTATTTCTACCTTTCCATTTCATCAGATAACTTTCTATTCTCCAGATCAACTACTAACTGCTATAGATTTTCCCATGAAACTTATTTCCAATATTTTTAGTCATTTTCCTTTCTTCATGTTGTCATTCTTCTTCATTCATTCTCTCACTTAATTTTAGACTTTTGAGAGTAGGAAAACTACTCTAATATAGAACTGATCGGTGTTGATGATCATGACAACATATTCTTGTAATTCCTTAACTTTTGTTTATACAAGGCAGAATCATGCTTTCTTTAGCAGCCCTACAAGGTTGATTCATATTTAGCTTTTGATCTGCTATGGCTCCCAGATGTGTTCTGTCACACTACATGCACAAAGTCAATATTTTTTCATCTTGTATTTCTTGAGTTTGTTTTTCTACAGTAAGCAAATTTTTCCATATGATCACATTCCTGAGTAAATGTGAACTATATAAAAAAATAACCCTTAAGTATATGTTATAACTTAAAAAAATCTGAGTGCCATTTAAGTTCCAAAGTCTAACGATCAATTAGCAGATTGATGAGCAAGAATTCTATAAATACTTTCATCATGAAATAGTCATTAATTAAATAAAAATTCCTTTCCTTTATTACAGGTATGAAATGAAATGAAAGCGTTGACTGAAGTTATCTCAGATATGAAATCCAAATATATTTAATTCAATCTTGGGTTCTAATAACTTTAATGAAATAGGGAGACTTCATTTAAAATGAGTTAAAAAGGATTATATTCCACTGTAATATATTTAACATATATAAGACTGTTTGCCATCTGGGGGAGGAGGTTGGGGGAGGAAGGGAAAAAATCTGAATAGAAGTAAGTGCAAGGGATAATGTTGTAAAAAATTACCCATGCATATGTACTGTCAAAAAAATGTTATAATTATAAAATAAAATAAAAATTAAAAAAAGGGGAAAAAAAGATTATATTCCACCATAGTAACATAGCTAGAAGAACAATTCTGCCTTTACTACTCCCTTTTGCTATGAATATTCACTATTCTTTAGCTGTTAACGATGCCACAAATATTGAAGACATAAGCAGAAATAATCTTAAAGAGGAATATGCTATACTTTTGTAAATTTTGTTTCTGGCAATTTACAATATATGTAGTTTAATGAAGTGATTAAAAACACTGCAATAACTTCAATGATTTGAAATAGAAGGTAACGCAAACATGAAGGTAGTTTGAACTTGATTACTTTGACATTTTAAAAGGTTCATAACTTTATTATGAAGATGCCTTCTTTACAAACCTTGCATTTTCAATAGACTACTCTATTCAAGTAGTATTCTACTAATAGTATTCATCTGCTAGTTTTATATATCTACTAGTATTCAGTTTCCTAATGGTAAGCCTTAACACTTAGTCAGTTGGCTCCTTGGATGATCTTTTAATACATGATATGGGTGAACAATAGCTTCATCCCTAGGTACTTACTAGCAGAGAGAGGGAATTAGAAAGAGAGAAAAACTATATAGGTCTGATAGTATTAAAGATGTAGTCAGTTCTTGCTATGAATATAGTGGGAAAAAGTTGTTCCAATCTTATAGTAGAAGAATATAGAAAAGCATCTCCTACATAGATCAATCAATAATCAGAAAAATTTATTAAGCGCCTACTATGTACTAGGCACTATGTTAAGCACTGGGGATACAATGAGAAAGAAAGATAGTCTCTACCTTCAATGAACCTACAATCTAATGAGAGGAAGACAAGGTTGAAGAGAGATGAAGAAGGTACTCAATGCAAGGGCACAATGGAGAAAACAGTTAGCATAATCCCAAAGAAATGCAGCCAGGTAAAGAATGAGATATCTAAATGGAACTATCTCCTTCAAATAAATGAAGATTTGTCAATCATGGTCTTATCTTCCAATCAGAGAGCAAGAGGATATTGCTAAGTTAATGAGATCTTATAGGTTCTTACATGATCTTATAATAATCATTTATAATAGGATGAATATTGTTAATCATAATTATTATATACCAATAATGAGTTTTCTTGCATGTGGTGAGGTCTCAAAGTAGTATACCCAGCTGAGAAGTGAGAAGATGACTAAATTGAGAAATTGAGATCTCTTCTTACATAGATATTTGGAGTTGATGGTCCCACTCTCTAATCAGAGTGTAGTCAATAGGTGAGTACCTAAGATAGATGGCTCCATTTTAGATAATCTGGGTATATGAAAAATCATGTTATATATCTTTCTCATGTCTTTTTTTTCCTGAAAATGAACTTATATCTGGATTTTACTTCCCAAATGTTTTCCACTTTATTGTTTCCATTTAATGTTGTGCTGTGCTGGTAATAGAATTTGGTTTAAAGTTTGTCATTTAGAGACATACATATCCCACATCACATTATTTGATGGGGGAGGGGGAGCAATATCCACCAGACAATTGTGTGCTATGTAGGGGGAAGCAGAGGATGAGAAAGAAGGGGGTCTCAAAATAAATCTGAGCTAAGTTGGAGCAAACTTGTCTCAGTTGACATATCAAAAGATGAGTTATATTACTGAGATGACTTTGAAATCTTAAATTCAAGTTTGCTAATAGTTGGATGAAATTATTTTTAGTTGATTTTTCTTTACAGTTGAGAAAAATTGGTAGCTGGTTCCAGAGATAGAAAGAGAGCAAAGTTTAAGTCCTTCCTTTGATACATATCGTCTTGAACATGTCATTTAACTTTGCAGTACTCCAGATAATTCTCTAAAACAATAAGATATATGGTCGGTTCCAGTTGGACTTAATAGAAGGGATTTCCTTATCAAGAGCTTTTTATATAAATGAGGCAGCGACTTAACAGTAGATAGAACACTGCGCCTAGCGTCAATAAACCATGAATTCAAATTTTAAGACACATACTAGCTCTAGACACGTCACTTAACTTCTATTTGCCTTTTATTTCCACAACTGTGAAAAGGAGAGCACCTACCTTCCAAGGTTATTGTGGGAATCAAATGAGATAATATTTGTAAAGGGCACACTCCAAAGAGTGAGGGGAAAGTTTGCAGTTTACCCATACCACTCACTGTATGTGGCACTTGGAAATCTACACAATTTTTAAATGGATGCTTTTTTTAAAAAGCCGTACAAATGCACCTAACATCAAATGTGTGGTTGTTCTCTCACCCAGCTTAGATTATAGAGAATTCTGAATGAAAATGTCACGGTCACATTTCCCCATACACAACATTTGTTTTAACTCTCATTGCCTTTCCCTGGGTTTTATAAAGTGATTTCAAGGTCTGCTATTAAAGTTTGAAAAAGTAGAACATTTTCTTCTTTTTCTTTCAGTTTGAGCATCCCCACACCATGCTTTCAAAGTGCTTTTTACCTTTGAGCAAAACCACTGCATATTGAATGAGAAACAGATCGTCTGTGTGCATGTGTGTGCATATGTGTGTGTATGTGCTGGTACGACAACTGAATTCTTTGCAGTTAACACCAAATCTGAATCAACTCCGTGAATTACCTTTAGTAAAAGTTAGCTTGATCCCCAGCCTTCAGTGCATACTTTAATAATAAAGATGCTGCAACTTTAACAGAGACTGCATTTGTCTTTAGGTCTGCATGATAGTGAAAGCTTAATATGAGAGGGGGGAGAACTTTTGTCTAGCACAAGTGATTTGAAGATGTTTTGCTCCATGCATGTGAACTCAGCAGGTGATCCTTGCCTATCTTTGATGTCAAACAGCACAAAACTTCAGTGACTAGTGGCTTCAGAAATGCAATAGACATAGCTGAGTCTTCATACGAAGCTCATGCTTGAACTACATCAGAAGAACTGACATCTATTATGGTGAGCAAAGACAAGTGTTTGAAAAGAGATTCAAACAGAAGTGTCAGAATTTACAGTGCATAGTTTTATATAAGTTGATTTTAACCAAGCATATCTCTATGAACTCGGCAGGATAGAAAAGAAATTTCAAAAGGCAGAGAAATTGTTGTCATCTAAGGGCATGGAATGTTTTAATAGCTTAAGGAAGAACATTTCTGAAAGGTTATATGGTGATCCATTTACTTTGACTGAGTAATAAGGCTTGTCATTGTGATGGTGAAGTTTTTAACCCTTAGAACAATAGGCACTGAAGATGCAACCAAGAGACTTAAATCTTTGCAGAAGCTGCTGATGAGCAAAAGCCCATTTGAGGTTCAGCTTCTAGTAATAGGAAATTATCATAAATGATCTGAATATTTTATAGTCACTTTTTTGTTCCTTTTCTTCCCTTCTGATGATCTAATGATTGATACCTCAGTTGAAAATAAGATAAGGGGAAATGGAAATTGGCCTCTGTAAGTACGGACTGCTCCAAAGAATGTAGGGGAGCTACCAAACAATAGCTCTATTAAATGCCATTTATGGTTATTTGTCCATTTTCCCCCTTCTTTCATTCCCTGTCCTACATACCTCCTCGTGTACATTACATAGCCCTGGAAAAAAAAGAAGAGAACCTTTGTAGGTGCACGATCTGTTTGAAATTGTGTCCCTACAGGCTTACTCCAAGCACTGCTCTGAAATTGTCCCTAAGAAATCTAATGTCACAAACCAATCTAATTGTTTTTTTTTTTAATGCTTTTCTTTAAACAACTTTTTTTTTCTTTTTAAAACAGCTTTGGGAAAAAAAAAGCAGCGCAAACTATTTGATTTAAAACCCTGAAATCCAATTCCTAGGTTGTACTTTCCAGCTTTTAATCAACATGTAACAGTGTGAGCTCTACTTCTTCTTAACCTACAATTAACACAATTAATGCACCCCCATGCCAAACCACTTGTTTAGTTTATTATATTCTAATGGTTTTTCTTTAAACAACAACCTTGCTTGCTCAGGCAAAGCTTTCCCTAAGAAAAAACAAAATGGATAGTAAAGTCTACCTTGGTAATTGTGATTCTCTGGAACCCAATCCTTTATTTTTTTTTCTTTTAAAATAAGGAATTTAATACAAGAATTGAATATTTATTTAAACTGAAATTTGTTTAAACACATTCTGCTTCTCTCTGAGTGGTTTACATATTTGGAAAAGAAAGAGACACATCTGAGAGATACTCTGGAGAGGGTCATAACTAGTCCTTTTTTGCCCCTAGTGTAAGGTAGTGGAAAGCATAAACTTTATTAAATGTATTGGGCCAGGGTGGAGTTGACAAAGGTAGGAAAGGAATGGAACCTAGTCTGGATGCTTAATTGGTAGCTACTTATTTTTATTACATTTTGTTTTCCTAACTGGCTCTAAGCTCTGTTGTTTCTACATTGCTGAATTCCAAGTACTGCTAAATCTAAATTACTGTTACCAGGAAGCGAAACCTGCACGCTACTTAAGGTTTGCACTCTAGGTTGGACTGCATGTGGATAAGGTGATCATTGTGGTTTAGTTTCTCTCCTTTGTGTTTATTGAATCACTTCATTGGGATAAAAAAGAACATCTTGAAAAAAAATCTCCTTGCCATGGGAAACTAGTTTGCATATTTGACTATTAGATATTGCATTAGGTCTAAATTTTTGTTTGTTTTTTATTTGTAAGAAAAAATATAAAACTACATTAAAGATTTAAATATTAAAATAATAAAATAAGTGTAGACTAATTAGTTTTGGTCTTCCTTCCATCTTCCTTCCTTCCTTCCTTCCTTCCTTCCTTCCTTCCTTCCTTCCTTCCTTCCTTCCTTCCTTCCTTCCTTCCTTCCATCCTTCCTTCCTTCCTTCCTCCCTCCTTCCCTCCCTTCCTTCCTTCCTTTCTCCCTCCTTCCTTCCTTCCTTCCTTCCTTCCTTCCTTCCTTCCTTCCTTCCATCTTCCTTCCTTCCTTCCTTCCTTCCTTCCTTCCTTCCTTCCTTCCTTCCTTCCTTCCTTCCTTCCTTCCTTCCTTCCTTCCTTCCTTCCTTCCTTCCTTCCTTTCCCTCCTTCCTTCTTTCCTTCCTTCCTTCCTTCCTTCCTTCCTTCCTTCCTTCCTTCCTTCCTTCCTTCCTTCCTTCCTTCCTTTCTCCCTCCTTCCTTCCCTCCTTCCTTCCTTTCTCCCTCCTTCCCTCCCTCCTCCCTTTTCCTTCCTTCCTTCCTTCCTTCCTTCCTTCCTTCCTTCCTTCCTTCCTTCCTTCCTTCCTTCCTTCCTTCCTTCCTTCCTTCCTTCCTTCCTTCCTTTCTCCCTCCTTCCCTCCCTCCTTCCCTCCCTTTTTCCTTCCTTCCTTCCTTCCTTCCTTCCTTCCTTCCTTCCTTCCTTCCTTCCTTCCTTCCTTCCTTCCTTCCTTCCTTCCTTCCTTCCTTCCTTAATTCCTTCTTTCCTTCCTTCTCTCTGTCTTTCTTTCCTTACTTTCTTCCTTCCTTCCTCCCTCAATTCTCCCATGTTCAGCTAAGGGATTATATATGCTATCATTTTAAATGATAGACATACATTTGTTAGTAATGTAACAGAGATGGTGGCCTGGTGGAAAAATCTGTTCAGCCTTCCCTATGCTGGCTTCCCTATTTGACTTTGAGAGAGAAATTGACCACTGATTGAACATTAAAGGAAAAAAAAATCTGAATCTGAAGCATCAGAATTTTGGCTCTTTGAAGAGACATGAGAAAAATAAATAAAATTTACCTTCAGGAATATAGAACATTTAAATGATCAATACTGATTTTTTTTGGCCATGGAAAACTAAGTGGTACCTCGTGGCTAGAGAACAATTTTTAAAAGAACTATTCTAGGGTTGTATTTGTTTAGGAATCATAGAATACCTTTAGTGCTCCAGAAATAACTTTATTTGACCTTTTTTATAGCCCTGATCTGCTCACCCCCAAAGCAAGCTAACCATCCATCCACCTATCTTCCCAGTACAAATTTCATCTGTGAGTATACTTTTATTTTGTTGCCAACCCCCTCATTGTTAGAAAATGAATATGGAAGGATATTTTGTCAGTGGGGCGCAAGAACTAAAGTGTTCTCATTATATTCTGTGGGTACATCTGTGGATCCTTTGAGTCTAGTTGAAAGACTTGGTTTTTTTTTTCTCTTGTTAAAATAGGGGGCTCCCTATCTGATAGGATTTGAAGTGTTCTGCAAATTTTAGTCTGCTTCTGCATATATATCACCATGCTGAAATTCAAAGGATTAGTCATTCTTTTTTGTTCATAAAGTAGCAATTAAAATATGCGTTGTAATCTGGAAGAGGTAATGGGTGAATAGAAAGCAGTCATACCCAGTGATGCATTAGCATAGATTAATTCATCCTAGGAGCTTCTTATCAGCTGGCAAAAAACAACAACAACAAAAACTATGAGAGACTGAGGTCTTGGACATGAAAATGTTGACTGGGGTTTGATAAGGTCTGGGAAAGGATTAGAACATTAGTCTTGCTCAAGGCTTTGTTGGGGACAATATAGGAGTTTCATATAGGTAGTTAAATACAGCCTTTATCTGCTTATTAAATTTGTCCAGGGATAGCCTTATGTAATGTCTATTAAAACATTAGATCTTAACGTCCTAAGATCTGTGTTTAGTTGAGTGTATTTGGGGATTTATGGCCTCATTGAGTTGGTGGAGTAGGATTGGGGAGGTTTGGGGAAACCGGTTTCTGAGAATAGCAAGAAGACCAGCAGTCCAAAGTGAGAGTGGAAGACATTTGGAACATTAGGAGCTAGCAATAGGATGGGAAACAAGAGCTAAGAAGATGAAGTTGGAGATGTGGCCATCTATGGGACCTGATCAGGAAGAGTCACCACTGAGCTTGATCTGTTAGGTTAATGGGAGTTTTGCCATAGGATTAGAATCATAAAATTTGAGAGTTTAAAGTGCTCTCAGAGGTCTAATTAGTCCTTAAAACATAGATTCCCCTCTAGGATCCCCCTTTTAATTAGCAGAGGCAGCTGTAAAACTCTTTATTTGGAGTTAACATACCTTAGTTCAATTTTCACCTCTGTTACTTTTCACAAATCATTGACAAATCATTGGAACTTTCACTTTCCATATCTATAAAATAGGGATTTAACCTTATCTGTTCTGTGTCTTAATCTTATGATTTTTTCTCACCTTTCTTTGAAAATCACTGGTGTCTTATGAAAAAAATCCATTCCATTTGTGCACAGTGCTAACTTTAGGGAGCTGTCTCTAAGACTGAACTAATATCTGCGTGGCACAGAAATGCAGATATGTTCAGCAACACATTGTGATTGAAAAAAAATATATATATATAAAATTTATGTACCACTTAATCTAAGACCCTAGTTTCTGATAGCATACACATGTGTTATATACATATGTATACATGTATATATTCATGCATGTGTATGCTTATATACAGTCTGTATGTGTATTATGTATTTTAGACATATACATAAATACATATGTATATATGTACATGTGTATGAATATATGTATGTATATATGTGTATATACACATTTAATGGTGATTCCCAACTGTTATTTCCATACACATCCCTCACATTAGGTTCCAAGTCACTTGGAAATTTATTACATGTTTGCAGGGGCGGCTTTAATATTTCTAACATAAGGAAGAAGAAAAATTAGACTCAGAGAAGTATACTATCTCTTTAAATTTATTAATCAGATTCAACAATCAGATTAAAGCTATTAAAAACACAGAAATATATTTTATATTTACATTATTATAATGGCCACACATCAAAATTTTGTGAAATAGCCACTAAAAAGAAATTCTCATGGAAAGACCGTATATATATGATTTTCAGATGAAATTTCAAAAATAAGCCATGTAATTTACTTTTTATTTTCTATGACACCAATACCTCATTCACTTGATATTCAAGAGAACCAGAGGAAGCAAAAATCAACAGACTGTAAATTAAACAAGTTCGGCTTGTCTACTATTTTAATTAAAGTACAATAGGGCAATTCTAATCTACTTGCCAGTGGATTAGCAGTTACTTTGAATTACTACTTTGAATAATCCAATGCCAGCTTAACATGGCTTTGTCATACATGTCTGGGTAATAGGGCTAGAAAGCACCCCCAGATCTAATCTTGCTCTCTTTAGTCTTGCCCTAGAACCCTTTTAGAAAAATGGATAACTTCCCTATATGAACAGTATCTGTGTCTTGCATTTAGTATTCATTCAACTGGAAAAGGGCCTTGATTTAAAAACTTAAAAGCCAAATGTATTCTCTATCAAAATTACATGCTGCTATCCTGATATATTACTGGGTCATTTCCCCAGCAGTGGACCACAGGCATAAGCTTTATTAAAAATGGTAACATGTTTTAAGTATCCATTAATGTATGTTTAATTATAATGGAATGTCTATAAAAATCCATGTGACATCTACATGAAGATCAAAACAATTAATTATAATCAGCATCAACTCAATGGATACTGAATGAATTTGCAATAAAGGGATGTTCGAATGGGAAAAAAAAATTAACAAGAGCATGAAGCTTAAGGAGAGATCACAGAAGCAGGCCCATCTTTACTTGAGGAATGAAAATTATTTTGGAGCTTTCATTTTTCCTCATGAGAAGAACATTTTAGGTTTTGTACTTGATATTTTATTTAATTTATAGCCATTCTTTTTTAAATAATATGTGAGAATTGTATTGTACCAGAATTAAAATTCCCCAGGGGGTAGATACTAGAAATGTAGCTATTTTATTTTATTTTTTTTATATTTCTAGGAGTTCAGCTAGAGAAAACTAAAGAAAAAATCTTTCTGCTTGTGAAAAATTGTGTGAATGTTGAAATCAATTTTGTATACAATTTAGATTGAGGAGGAAATCCAGTTTCAAGGACAGACGATTGGCTAGAAAGTCTGGAAAACCCAGGTGCATATTCTATCTCCCTTAAACACCAGCTAGGTGACAAAGGATAATGTTAGCTATTACTTTAACATGTCAATGATGTACTGAGAAATATAATTAAAAACAACCCATTTACCTATTCAGATTGTAACTGTTTGACCGCAGTCTTCTTTACCACATGAGCTGAGAAAAAAAAATTAAATATGGTTCTTCATGAATCTGGTTTCCTACCTGAAATATTCCTCTACTTCTGCTACAAATTTTAAGTGTAAGAAGACAGTAGATCTACAAAGAGAATTGGAGTTAGTAAAGTCACCGAAGTGTCCCATGCAGTTCTCTAAGACCATAACTATCAGAAGAGTTGCTGACCTGCCTTGCTGAAGGAAGTTGCCATGCTTAGAGTTCCCATTTGTTCAATCATTTTCATTCACGTCCAACTCTTTGTGACCCCATTTTGGGGTTTTCTTGGCAAAGATACAACAGTGGTTTGCCATTTCTTTCTCTAGCTCATTTTCTTTCATTTTCTTTCACATTATTTTCATTTTCCATTCTTTCATTCATTTCTCTAGCTCCAAGCTGGACTTTATCCATGGTGTTACCTAGGGGTCCTATACTGGACTTGGAATCAGGAAGATCCATCTTTCCTGAGTTCAAATCCAGCCTTAAATACTTACTAGCTATTCGATCCTAGGCAAGTTGCTTAACCCTGTTTGTCTCAATTTTATCATCTGTAAAATATGTTGGAGATGGAAATGGCAAACAACTCCAATGTCTTTCCTCAGAGAACCCCAAAGAGGGTCACAGACAGAAAAGACTGAAAAAAGCCACACATTCATAGAATAATAGCTTTTGATCTCATTGTACTATCTAGGCTCCTACCGTGCTTACTCACTCTACCCCCTAGTGCATTGATTCTTGCATATACACATACAACACACAAACATAGAGAAAGAGAAAAAGAGCTAAGGAGGGGAGGGGGGAAAGGAAGAGTGAGGGAGAGAGAGAGAAGGAGGGAAAGAAGAAAGAAGAGAGGAAGAGACAGGAAGAGAGAAAGAGAGAGACAGAGAGACAGAGAGAAAGAGATGTTATACAAAAGACAAAACTTTTTTATTTTTATTATAAAAATCATGAAAACTTCTCCAAAGGGAAGTTTTAAAAATAGAGCCCATGTGTAATAAAATGACAGTCAAAGTTTTAGAGAGGATAGATGAAGTGCTTTAGCTGTTCTACAATTATTTAAACTGTTTTAGCTAATGACCAGTGAAGTCAGTCCCCTAAAATCTGTCCAATATAAACAAACTTAAATTGTTAAAAAAAATTTAATTAAGTCAGAAAACTCCACTGAAGAAGCCCTATCAAACAATTTGATTATTCTTTTTAAATTGAAGACTATTTTTTTTTTACTGACAACTTTTTTGATTGAAGTTTTTTTTTTTTCTTTTTTTCTCCAAATTAATTTGACTGGCCATCAGTCAAAATAGTCAAACAGATCTCTGCATGTAGACACAATCTTGCTGTATCATAAATTGCTTCCTGTGGCTGTTAGCAATGAAATACATACATACATACATATATATATATGTATATATATACATATATATACATATATATATATATATAAATGAAGACTAAAGTACAATACATATTATTAAAATCATTATATTATAAAATCTACATTATTAAAGAAATATTAATAATTGGTATTTATAAGGATTGGAGACTTACAAAGGATTTTACATAGTTTATCTCATTTGCATCTTATGACACTCCTGGGAGGGATATATTTTTATTGTTCCCATTTTACAAATGAGAAAACTGAGGTTTACTGAGTTAAGTGATTTGTTCACATTTACATGTCTAGTAAGTATCAAAATTTGAACAAGATTTTCACTTTCCCCTAGGTGAGAGATGGGGAAGTCTGACCAATGGGCTGTTCTAAGGACTACAAAATCATTTTGTCTGGCCCTGCCAAGGCAAACCTCCTACTACTTGAGTTTTTAAGTTGTTAATTTTGTATGCCCAGAAAATGATGTTATAACTGTCCAAATGGCTTTTGACCAAAAAAACATATTTCCCACCCCCGCTGGAGGTCATGTTAGGTTTTCCAATAATAGCTATCATGTAAACATTATATCTTAAAGTTTATAATGAAGAAGATGATGATGATAATAATAATTACATGTGCCAGGGTACTGTACTAAAGACTTTACAATGATTATCTCCTTTGATTCTCACAACAATCCGAGGAAGTAGGAGCTAATATTACCACCATTTTATAAATGAAGAAACTGGGACAAACAGAAGCTAAATAATTTGCCCAGCATCACACAGTAGGTATCTCAGTTGGGTTTTGTATTCATTTTCCTGACTCTAGACCAAGCACTCTATGCACTATACTCCTCTTTACAAAATATTGTGTATATATCCTTTCTTTTTACAACAACCCTGTCAAAATATGTGCTGCACCTAAGAAGGAATACTAATATCCCATCTTTTCAAAGTTCCTTATCTTTCCCCATCTAGACATTCCCTCCATACCTATCTTTTTTTTTTTTTTTTTTTTTTTTTCTGAGCCAATTGGGGTTAAATGACTTGCCCCGGGTCATATTGCTAGGAAGTGTTAAGTGTCTGAGACCAGATTTGAACTCGAGTCCTCCTGACTTCAAGGCAGATGCTTTCACAGAACCACTTAGCTGCCCCTTCCATATCTCTCTTAAATGTTCTTGAGTACTTTTATTTATACCACAACAAAATAGGGACAACTAACACAGTTTGGTTTGGGGGGAAATCTGGATTGTATTTAATTTTAATCTGTAAACATTTTTATTTAAATAATATCTACAAAAGTTGTCTATCACAATAGGTATATCCAAGATTCAGGGTTTAGTTTCTTTTTATAGATCTAAATTCTTTTGTTCACCTTTTTGTCATTCATTGTGCTCCTTGACCAAATCTCCTCTCTTAAAAACCTGTAAGAAAAATGCCATTTGCATGCTGGATATTGAATGCTTTTCTCCAGCTTAGACCAGAGACATCTTCCAGCAAAAAGTTTAAAACTAACAAAAATTGGAGTTTACCCAGAAAAGACCTCTTGAGTCTTAATGAAAGCACGATGCATGACCCTACCATAATTTAACACACGGAATGAACCTTTACACATCTGTGGCAAATACAGACTTCGGTGCCTTAAGGGGTTGGCAATTTTTTTTAGATAAAAAAGAATCAGTGTCATTACCCAGTATCTCTCTGGAGCATCCTAATTATTCTGCATGCATACAATATTTATTTAAAACTTAAAATTAAACTTCAAGAGGTGGTCATTTGAAAGCTGGCAGCTGGTGAACAGATCCTGTCTTCATGAAAAAGAGAATATTTCTTCTAAAAGTTGAGGAATAGATCAAAACGGTCTTGCTAGTAACTGACACTTTAGTCATATGGATGCTTTTTTTTTTGATGTGTCAGATTTATTAATAAAGAAGGTCCATGGGAACAAGCACACAGAAGGAAATCTTGAGGATGTGACTGTCAGTTTTTGATATGTCAGGTATGATTTTGGAGCTGTGATTTTTTGGGAAGCCGTACACATGTAGTGTTGTACCGATGTTTGTATATTTCTTTGTACTCCCCATTTGTGAGGACTGGCAAAGGAGGCAAGGCGGAAATGTTTTGATACAGGATTGAAACTTGAAACTGCCGTCCTTCAATTTGAACAGTATTTCTTTTTCATCTTTCTTTTCATGTTACCTTTTTAACTTTTGCCACTGATGTAAAGAGGGGAAAAAATTTGAAAAGATGCCAGGTGGTTCTTATCTAGGTGAAAGATCACAGAAGCAGAGGGGATGGAATGTAGTTTTCAGTTTGTTGCTGTGACAGACTCATGATCCCAGGGAGATCAAACGCTTGTCAACAACAACTGTTTGTTCTCCTGAGGCCATGGTGGAATAATTGTGACTATGATATATTTCCTACTTTGCAGAATTCACCTAGAATTTAAAGTTGAATGGTCTAATTAATTTGCCAGGGAATAACTTGTTCTGGTAAACTTATAACTGTTTTCTGCTGCTTCCAGAAATAAAGAAGCACCGGAGTTTTATAAATGATGCTAGTCCCCTTTTCCCTGAAAAAAATTCAGAGAACTATAGATACGTTTTTACAAATCAGAAATGAAGCAAAATCTGGAGCATTGCAGTGTCTTTTTAGCTAGTATAATTAAGCATATGAGTGGTTGAAAGACAACAACAACAAAAAGAAGAATCGAACTTTCAAAAAATATGCTGACAAAATAATGTTTTATCCCTTTTTCATTGATTCTACCAGATGCTTCATTGTTATATAGCCTCAGTCACACTTTATGATTATTTTATCTGATCTTTACATACCAATAACAATAACCATGCTTTAAACAAACAAAAATTTCTGAATAGATCCCTTCTTTCTTCTCTACCAAGAGAACCCTCCTTTATAACAAAGAATAAAAAAGAGGGAAAATTGTTTTTATTTTTTTTTATTTTCATATAATAGAGCACAAGCATTCATTTCTGTGCATAAGCATAAAACATAAAAGTAATATTATTTGCAAAACAAAAGCTTGGTTGCAGACTCAAATGGAAGGAATTTAAAATTCAAATTTAAATAATTCTTCTGTTTCAATATTGCTGAGTTCTATGGAACTTGGTTCAACTGAGGATAATGTACAAAAATCAATTACTTGTTTTGGATATGACATTCTTTATAACTACTTGGAGACCAAATATTACAGTAAAAAAAGAAGGTAAAAGGAAGACAATGCTTGTTCTTGTTAACTAGCATTCTTCTGCTACATGTCTTGGATTTTCAGCCTTTCCCCTTCATTGGAACTTTCTTCTACAAGATTATTTTGTGTGTCTTTGAAGGTGTTTTGCATTTCTTAGGGATACTGGAATTTGCTGGTTGCATCTGATTTCGAGAAATAAACAATGATGACCATCATCATCATAATGATCATCATTATTATCATAGCTCACATTTCACATTGTATAGCCCTTTAATTTTAGCTAAGCTAAAAGATGACATAGAACACGAAAACTTTAAGGATCTTATCCCAATTCCCATTCCCACTAATGATTCAGGTCCCCAGGGTATAGCTACATAAGGGAGGAAAATTTTAGCAAATCTAATCAATATATCAACTGAATTTGAGCATGTGCAATGTTCCATAGCCATAGTCTCCCATTTTTACAAAAACTAAAGAGAGATGCTTTTCCTTATCAAATCTTGGAGGAATTTAATTTTTTTTTAATTCTAGAATCTCTTAGTTTCCAAGTTTTATGTCTCCTGAACCCTAGGGTATGTGAATTCATTTTGAAAGTTTGCTTTGCATGTAGTAGTATTTATAAATGTTTATGGTTTTTTTAAATGTAATTAAGCTCTGGTTGAGAGGCATTGTGACAGAAAATAGCTAGATCAAGAGTTAGGAAAATCTGAGTTTAAATCTGCACTCATATTAATAGATGAGACAAGTTACTCTCTCAGGCAACTTTGGTATCATAGACATCACTAAAAGGAACATTGGAGATCAACTCATTCATTTTACAGATAAGGGGAAAAATAGGTAGACAGTAATTTAACTAAATATTCAAAATATTAATCAGACAAATAGAAATTGAGACCATTTTGAAATATTTTTCCAGGTCGATTAAATAAAGATACTTAAAAATTATAATATAGCCTGTTGGCAAGGCTTTAGGGAAATTAGGATATACTATACCACTGATAAAGTTGTAATGGTACAATCTTTTGGGACACTAATCTAACCTGGGACCGGGAATCAGAGATTCTGTCACTGGGACTGTTATTCTAAAGAATTTATTAAAATGAAAATAAGATCCATGAATAATAAATCTTTATGGAATTATATATTGATAACAGTAAAAATACAAAAAAATTCTATATGTTGAAAGAGTCTGGAATAGCTAGATAAATACTTACATAATGAAATATTACAGCTCCATAAAAATGACAAATAAGAATATCCAACACATTTAGGAAAATTTATACAAAGTGATGGAGGATGGAGAAGGCAGAATTGGAGTATCTATCATCTCTCTCTCTCTCTCTCTCTCTCTAAATATATATATATGTGTGTGTATATATATATATATATACATATATATATGTATATATATATATACACACATATATATATACATATATATATGTATATATATATGTATACATATATATATACCAACTGTAAAAATAATAGTTACAAAATAATCTTATCTACTATCATAGACAGCTGTGCTCAATGTTGGCTGAGGCAGTTTCCCTTGGGGACAAAATGCCAGGTGCTTTGTGTATATCCTTGTTATTATTCATCTCAGGTCACAATGTTTTAGGGATAGTCATGTCAGTGTGGTCTGGATCTACAGTAATTATTCTCAATTTATTTTGTGTGTCTTTGAAGGTGTTTTGCATTTCTTAGGGATACTGGAATTTGCTGGTTGCATCTGGTTTTGAGAAATAAACAATGATGACCATCATCATCATAATGATCATCATTATTATCATAGCTCACATTTCACATTGTATAGCCCTTTAATGTGTACAGAGTGATTTACATATATAATCCCATTTAATATTCCCAACAGCAGTGAGAGGAGTTGTTCTTATGATTCCCCCACTTTACAGATAGGAATTGATGTTTAAGAGAGGGTAATTTGCCCAAAATGATACAGCAAGTATATTGACAGAGATGAGATTCAAGTTCAGATCTAAGTGACTGGAAAGATGTCTTCTATTCTAGGGTTTTTTCTTTTTTTTTTTTTTCCATGAGGCAATTGGGGTTAATTGACTTGCCCAGGGTCACACAGCTAAGAAGTGTTAAATATCTGAGATCAGATTTGAACTCAGGTCCTCCTGACTTAAGGACTGGTGCTCTATCCACTGGGCACCTACCTGCCCTCTATTCTAGGGCTTTTGAAACTTTTTCTATTCATGACTTCCTTTCATCCAAGAAATTTTTATGTGACGCCGGGTATATAGATATATAAAATAGGAATATATAAATAGGAATTTATAGATATATAAACTAGAAATAGTAAATAAAATATTTACTGATAATAAATCATAATTCTGTGACCTACACATTCCATTAAGAAACCCTCATATGGAATAGTAAACCACAGTTTAAGAAGCTGGATTCTATTCCTTAGCAGAAATAGGAAATTGCTGGGAGAAAAACATCAGGGACATTTGAACTAAGCCTTTTTGGAAAGGATAGATGAAGGAAAATGAAAATTAGTTGACTTTCTATCCTTTTTTTCTCTCTCCCCTTCTTTTCTTTTATTCCAAAAAAACTTTTGATTTTTCATTTTGGAAGAGATTTTTTTATCTTCCTATTTATATCAGAATTTTATGAGCAAGCCATATTTAACCCAAAATAAATCTGTTTTTACACTGATAGATCTGTAAAGAGTATCTTAAAAACTAGTGAGTTCTCAGAAACATTTGTGATTTAATATTCAGAGAATTTTGTCAGTGTGGGAGTTCCTTCCATCAAAAACAATCTATCCCCTTAATAACTTAGTACAGGGGTCCTAAGAAGTATTCTGAATCATTTGGGGCTTGAAATACTTAAATGGCTTCCCGAAGATCACATAGCTAATAAGTGCCAGAGACCTAGTACTCCTTTCAATTAGTCCACTTGGCTTTATAAACATAAGTATTCTTAGCTGTGTGATCCTGGGCAAGTCACTTAACTCCAAATGCCTTTCAAAATAAGATAAAATAAAATAAAGTAAACACAGGTATTAAATGTGGTTCAGTTCTTCAAAATTTTGCCTTATCCCTACTCACCACAATTTGATTTTTTTCACCCTTGTTTAACAAATTTTCCAAAGATCACCTCTGTGATCTTGGGGGGCAGATGACATAAGGGATATAGAAGTGGCCTTAGAATCAGCCAGGAGTTGGTTCAAATCCAGCTATGGAACTCATACTAATATGTGGACCAGGTCCAAGTATTTTATCCTTTCACTGCCCAGGGTATTTTCTCATCTTATAAATTACAAAGTAATAAAACAATAATTTATTAAACATGTTTTGTACTAGGCATAATGTTACATGCTGAGAATAATGGAGGAAAGAAGCCTGTAAATAACTAAGTGCATAGTAATAATATTTTATTTCCCCCCAATTATATATTAAAATATTTTAACATTTGCTTTTAAGTTTTGAATTTCAAATTCTATCCCTCCTTCCTCTCCCTCCTCCCTGAGATAGTAAGCAATCTGATTTAGGTTATAAATGTGCAATGATATAAACATTTCCATGTTAGTCATTTTTTATAAGAAAACAGAAAGAAAGAAAAAGAAAGAAAGAAAAAGAAAGGAAGGAAGGAAGGAAGGAAGGAAGGAAGGAAGGAAGGAAGGAAGGAAGGAAGGAAGGAAGGAAGAAATGAAGAAAAAAAGAAAGAAAGAAAGAAAGAAAGAAAGAAAGAAAGAAAGAAAGAAAGAAAGAAAGAAAGAAAGAAAGAAAGAAAGAAAGAAAGAAAGAAAAAAAGAAAGAAAGAAAGAAAGAAAGAAAGAAAGAAAGAAAGAAAGAAAGAAAGAAAGAAAGAAAGAAAGAAAGAAAGAAAGAAAGAAAGAAAGGAAAGAAGGACAGAAGGAAGAAAGGAAGGAAGGACAGAAGGAAGGAAGGAAGGAAGGAAGAAACAAAGAAACAGAAAAAATGAAACAAGGTAGGGATTGAAGGAAGGAAGGAGGAAGAAAAGGAGGAAGAAAAAAAGAAAGAAAGTGAAAAATAACATGCTTCTGTCTGTATTCAAATATCAATTCTTTCTCTGGAGACACATACTATGATTCATCTTGAGTCCTGTGGGATTGTCTTAGATGATTATATTGCTAAGAATAGCTAAGTCATTCACAATTCTTCAAGGTATAATATTATTGTTACTGTGAACAACATTCTTTTGGTTCTGCTCATTTAATTTGCATCAGTTCACATGTCTTTCTAAGTTTTTCTGAAATCATCCTTGTCATTTTTTATAGTACAATGATATTCCATCACAATCCTCACAGTTTTTGTTTGTTCAGCTATTTCTCAATTAATAGATATCCCCTTGATTTCCAATTTTTATCCATCACAATAAAAGAAGTGGTATAAATATTTTTGCACAAATAGGTCTCCCCCTCCCTTTTATTAAAATCTTTTGGGATAAAAACCTACCAGTGGCATTGTTGGATCAAAAGGTTTAAACAGTTTTATAGCCCTTTGGGCACATAACTAGGTATTTATAAAATTCATACTGAGTTTATAGAAGGTCATCTCAGAAGGAAATGCCTTTTACACCAAGTATTCTTTGATCTCAGCCTTGAAAGAAGCCAGGATTGTTGGGGATGCAGTAAGGCAATAGAAGCCTGTTAGATTTGACAATTAAAATATCATGAGTAATTTGGGAGAGGGAAATTTTAGTTGAATGATAAAGTTAAAAGGCAGATTACTGAGAGTTTAGAAGAGAGAAAAGAGGAAGGGAATGCACCTATCAACTTTCTCAAATAGTTTACCTAAGTAAGAGAGGGCAGGAATAGGGCAATAGTGAGGAAGAATGGTCAAGTGAACTTTTTTTTTTTTTTTTTAAGGATGGGGATACATAGGTATATTTGTATATAATACAAGAAAGAGCCATTTAGATAGAATGGAAATTGTGGAACTTCTGCTTTTCAAAGTTCTAAAGGATCACCACCACTAAAAACAACAAATAAAAATGTCAGAGTGCAAGAGACACTTGACCAGAGATATGGGCATGAAATCAAAATAACCCTAAGAGAAAAAGTTTAATATCACCTTCTTTCACTGAGCATCAGCTCTCTTCACCTATCTATGGTCAGTCTGAGAGTATAACATTTTGATGGCGAGTCCGATAATTTCAGTGATCCCCAAAGTTATATCTTAGTTCCAATGAATTTGAATGACATTTTGAAGTAAGATTTTATGAGGTACTATAGTGAAAGCTTTATTACTGTATTACATTGACTACTTTTCCTCCATCTACTAATTTTGTAATTTGGTTAAAAGAAAGACATGGTTCTTTGTCTTTTCCCCCCAAGAGTGATTCATTCTGGAAGGAAAAAAAGCCCATGCTGCTTTATTGCTCCTGTATCATTATTCCATAGAAGTCACAGGCTTTTTTCCTCCCATTGAGTACTGGTTCTATTATTTTGCTAGAATCCTATACTAGACTCACTAGATTGTAATTTTCAGGGCAGACCTTTTTTGTTGTTGTTCTAATTTTTTTAAACCCAACTATGTGGTTTATTTTATCTCATTTCTTCTGTACTTACCCATTTTCACTCAAATTCTAGGAAGTAATCACTAGTTCTTTAGTTATTTCCAAATAGACTTTTTTAGACCTTGGGATATATATCATGTAAAATCACTTAAGGTTTTGTTGAAATTTTCATAGAAATTATATTTCAAAATATGCAGATAGGAAAAATGAAAGTAATTATGTCAACTAAAGAGACTAAAAAATATTAAAGGTTGTAGAATTAGGTCTATAATGAAAGTTTAAAAAAAGAAATTTGAATTATTTAGCCTTCAGAAAAAACTAACATCCTTAACAATTTTAGTACAAAAAAAAAGTTAGTGACCTGTTGGTCTTCCTATGTACAGAAGAGTGAATATGACAAGACTTAGGTTGCAAATATACAATCCTTATATGGAATAACTTACTGACTTGGAGGGATTTATGAGGGCTATCCAGGTTTAATCTTGGCTACTCTAATTTTTTTTTATTCTTTCTTGTAGACATACTGTCTTTTATTTTAGCCAAAATGTTTAATGTGTTCTTGGTGTATAAAATCTTTTTTCCTGGCAGATTTGAAGCATCTAAATAGATTAAGATAAACATCAACAATTACCACCATTAAAGCAGTATTAAAAAACTGTTTTCCTGATATTTAGGGGCCTTCTTTTGATCAAAGAACATAAAATTCTAGGTATGGTTTACATGGGGTCAGTAGTTTGATTTAGAAGATCATAGATGATATGGAGTTGGAAGAGACATGGAGTCCATCTAATCCAATCTCTTTGTTTTATAAACAGGGAAACTGAGGCACAAAAAATTATTTTCTGAGTTTGAACAGGCAGCAAATGGCAGAAATGAGAGTTGAACTTTAGGTCCTTTAAATTTAAATTCTGTCATTCTTTTCTTTATACTACATTGTTTTTCATTTTTGTCCAAAATATTTAATGTTTTGTTGTCTAGGTGGTCGAGAACTCTTGGTCATGTCTCTTTGCTTTGGTGTTCATCTGGAATTTGGGTATATATATTCATGTAGATATGTATTTTGGGAGTGATATCCTTTTTATGTAACAAAAATATAGTTATTCTCAAGAATATCTAAGTGGAATCTGATAGATAAGCCTATTTGAGGCTATAAATATACTTATTTTATTTTAAATTTAGTATAAATTCTATAACATATCATCATTAATTCTAATTATAAGTTATTGACCAGTAGGGGCTTGAGTCTGCAGTCTTCCATTAGTCATTAAGGTGTAACTGTAACTGTTCTAACAAGATGGCAAGACTAGAAGACAAGCATAGTAGAGAGTCAGATAAATTTTCCTTTCCTTTTTTTTTTTTTTTAGTGGAAAAAAAGCAAAGAATAGGTTTGGTTAAGATGGAACTTTAATTTTGAGAATCTTAGCATCTAATGAAATTTTGATTCTACATCTCTCCCTTCCTATCTGATCTGCATCTGTTAAGAGGTCTACTTTCTAGGGTCCTAAAGTGTTAGTTGTGTGACCTCTGGTGTAGAAAATATTCATTTTTACAGTGGTGTCCTCAGATAATACTCTATTTTAAGTAATATAAAATTATCAAGAAAGACAGGAAAATGGAATTTTGAAGGAATCTTAAGGTTAAAAAGTCCAGCCCTCTTAGTTTATAAAGGAAACACTTATCCATGGTGACACAGTTAGTAATGGAAGTATCATTGGAATTAGGGTTCTATATTTGTAAATCAACTTTCCTTATTAGTATCATAAGTATGTGTTAAGTATAACAATAATAATTATCATGATCATGATGATGATGATAATAGTAGTAGTAAACTAGCCGTTATACAACATAAGAATTTAAGCCTTTCAAGGCTTTGATCCTTACAACAACCATGGAAAGTAGTTGCTATTATTATGCCCATTTTATAGATGAGAAAACTAATTGATATAGAGGTGAAGTGATTTGACCCGAGTTATATACCTAGTAAGTGTTGAAGGTTATTTTTAAACTCAGGTCTTCTTGATTTCAGGTCTCATGCTTTATTCTTTATGGAAGGAATTTAGTGCTGGAGAGCAAAAAATAAACTTAGCCAGCTCAAAAGAAAACAATGACTGAAGTGTTAAATTTCATTCAGTCAATCAACAAACGATTTATTAAATGTTTACTACGTAGTGGGCGCAGAGAAAACCAAAAGCAACCCTTGTCCTCAAATAGAACAGAAAGAAATAGATCAGGAGGTCAAGAAACAATAACTAGCCCCTCACTGATGGATGATATGGCATTGATAAGGGACTTCAATTGTACATTCTTTCTACACCAAAAGCAGTGCACTTTCAAATTAATGACTGTCTTAATGTCAATTTCATCCTTCAAAAGGTGGCAGAAGTGACAAGAGGAATTGATATCCTAGACACGATCCTTACTAACAAAGAGAAACTAGGGGCTGAAATGGAAATAGTAGTAATTTTGTGGATAATTAATGACTCATCAAGAATTCATGATAAAAAAAGAAAAAATTAGGCATAGTGTAACATGCAACCTAAATTTTAGGCTTTAAGATATGTTTAGATTTCAACAAATCTTTCTTTTCTATCTTGTTGATAAGGTAAAAAGGAGTGGACTGTTGAAATTGGGTGAGTTTGGAATTGGTTAAGAGATTAGATCCAAAGAGTAGATATTAATGGATGGATGTCACCTCAGAGGGGGTTTCTATTAGAGGGTCCCAGAGAACTACTTTGACCTTATACTATTAACGCATTTTTAATTAAAATTGTAACTTTTTGTTTTTATATCATCTTTATATCCAAATATATCCCTCTTCCTTGTCTTCCCCTACCTAGAGAGCCAACTTTTCAACAAAGAGCTATTCAACATTTTAAATCAGTGACTTGGATGAAGTCACAAAGGGAATGCTTGTCAAATTTCCATGTGATACAAAATTCAAAGAAATAGACAATGCATTTAAAAAGAGAGTCAGGATCCAAAAAATATCTCAAACAGGAAGAAATGTAACTATAAATTTTTGTTCTGGGAAAACAGCATGAAATGTGCCCGTAAATCCACGTTTTAGTACATTTGGTTAGAGATGGGTAGCAACCTTAGGATACCTTTTGCTGAGGACTGCATCCCTTATGAGGGAATATCTAGAGCAGTGGTCCTCAAACTTTTTTAAATAGGGGCCAATTCACTGTCCCTCAGACTGTGGGAGGGCCGGACTAGAGTAAAAACAAAAACTCACGCTCTGTTTCTGCCCCTCAGCCCACTTGCCATAACCCGGCCCGTAGGCCGTAGTTTGAGAACCCCTTATCTAGAAGATGGTTTGTATGGCATAAAGAGAATCTAACTTGTGACATAGTTACTTTTGGGAAATAGTATTTCATTTAGTATTTCCCTATTTAATTAATTATGCTAATTAGTTGCTACAGACTGAAAAATCATATAATCATAGAATCAAGTTCTTCCAGTGGCTTCTTAATTTGATAACTTTGTGCAAGCTCCAGTTGCCCCACCTTAGTAATGATTCTGCAAATAGTCTACATGATTGGATCAAATCTAATATAATGAAATTTCATATCAACAAATATAAAGTTATACATTTATATTCTAAAAA